>NC_143195.1:38687500-38695000 GCF_051530095.1 Phoenix dactylifera
GTTTAGGGTTTAGGGTTTAGGGTTTAGGGTTTAGGGTTTAGGGTTTAGGGTTTAGGGTTTAGGGTTTAGGGTTTAGGGTTTAGGGTTTAGGGTTTAGGGTTTAGGGTTTAGGGTTTAGGGTTTAGGGTTTAGGGTTTAGGGTTTAGGGTTTAGGGTTTAGGGTTTAGGGTTTAGGGTTTAGGGTTTAGGGTTTAGGGTTTAGGGTTTAGGGTTTAGGGTTTAGGGTTTAGGGTTTAGGGTTTAGGGTTTAGGGTTTAGGGTTTAGGGTTTAGGGTTTAGGGTTTAGGGTTTAGGGTTTAGGGTTTAGGGTTTAGGGTTTAGGGTTTAGGGTTTAGGGTTTAGGGTTTAGGGTTTAGGGTTTAGGGTTTAGGGTTTAGGGTTTAGGGTTTAGGGTTTAGGGTTTAGGGTTTAGGGTTTAGGGTTTAGGGTTTAGGGTTTAGGGTTTAGGGTTTAGGGTTTAGGGTTTAGGGTTTAGGGTTTAGGGTTTAGGGTTTAGGGTTTAGGGTTTAGGGTTTAGGGTTTAGGGTTTAGGGTTTAGGGTTTAGGGTTTAGGGTTTAGGGTTTAGGGTTTAGGGTTTAGGGTTTAGGGTTTAGGGTTTAGGGTTTAGGGTTTAGGGTTTAGGGTTTAGGGTTTAGGGTTTAGGGTTTAGGGTTTAGGGTTTAGGGTTTAGGGTTTAGGGTTTAGGGTTTAGGGTTTAGGGTTTAGGGTTTAGGGTTTAGGGTTTAGGGTTTAGGGTTTAGGGTTTAGGGTTTAGGGTTTAGGGTTTAGGGTTTAGGGTTTAGGGTTTAGGGTTTAGGGTTTAGGGTTTAGGGTTTAGGGTTTAGGGTTTAGGGTTTAGGGTTTAGGGTTTAGGGTTTAGGGTTTAGGGTTTAGGGTTTAGGGTTTAGGGTTTAGGGTTTAGGGTTTAGGGTTTAGGGTTTAGGGTTTAGGGTTTAGGGTTTAGGGTTTAGGGTTTAGGGTTTAGGGTTTAGGGTTTAGGGTTTAGGGTTTAGGGTTTAGGGTTTAGGGTTTAGGGTTTAGGGTTTAGGGTTTAGGGTTTAGGGTTTAGGGTTTAGGGTTTAGGGTTTAGGGTTTAGGGTTTAGGGTTTAGGGTTTAGGGTTTAGGGTTTAGGGTTTAGGGTTTAGGGTTTAGGGTTTAGGGTTTAGGGTTTAGGGTTTAGGGTTTAGGGTTTAGGGTTTAGGGTTTAGGGTTTAGGGTTTAGGGTTTAGGGTTTAGGGTTTAGGGTTTAGGGTTTAGGGTTTAGGGTTTAGGGTTTAGGGTTTAGGGTTTAGGGTTTAGGGTTTAGGGTTTAGGGTTTAGGGTTTAGGGTTTAGGGTTTAGGGTTTAGGGTTTAGGGTTTAGGGTTTAGGGTTTAGGGTTTAGGGTTTAGGGTTTAGGGTTTAGGGTTTAGGGTTTAGGGTTTAGGGTTTAGGGTTTAGGGTTTAGGGTTTAGGGTTTAGGGTTTAGGGTTTAGGGTTTAGGGTTTAGGGTTTAGGGTTTAGGGTTTAGGGTTTAGGGTTTAGGGTTTAGGGTTTAGGGTTTAGGGTTTAGGGTTTAGGGTTTAGGGTTTAGGGTTTAGGGTTTAGGGTTTAGGGTTTAGGGTTTAGGGTTTAGGGTTTAGGGTTTAGGGTTTAGGGTTTAGGGTTTAGGGTTTAGGGTTTAGGGTTTAGGGTTTAGGGTTTAGGGTTTAGGGTTTAGGGTTTAGGGTTTAGGGTTTAGGGTTTAGGGTTTAGGGTTTAGGGTTTAGGGTTTAGGGTTTAGGGTTTAGGGTTTAGGGTTTAGGGTTTAGGGTTTAGGGTTTAGGGTTTAGGGTTTAGGGTTTAGGGTTTAGGGTTTAGGGTTTAGGGTTTAGGGTTTAGGGTTTAGGGTTTAGGGTTTAGGGTTTAGGGTTTAGGGTTTAGGGTTTAGGGTTTAGGGTTTAGGGTTTAGGGTTTAGGGTTTAGGGTTTAGGGTTTAGGGTTTAGGGTTTAGGGTTTAGGGTTTAGGGTTTAGGGTTTAGGGTTTAGGGTTTAGGGTTTAGGGTTTAGGGTTTAGGGTTTAGGGTTTAGGGTTTAGGGTTTAGGGTTTAGGGTTTAGGGTTTAGGGTTTAGGGTTTAGGGTTTAGGGTTTAGGGTTTAGGGTTTAGGGTTTAGGGTTTAGGGTTTAGGGTTTAGGGTTTAGGGTTTAGGGTTTAGGGTTTAGGGTTTAGGGTTTAGGGTTTAGGGTTTAGGGTTTAGGGTTTAGGGTTTAGGGTTTAGGGTTTAGGGTTTAGGGTTTAGGGTTTAGGGTTTAGGGTTTAGGGTTTAGGGTTTAGGGTTTAGGGTTTAGGGTTTAGGGTTTAGGGTTTAGGGTTTAGGGTTTAGGGTTTAGGGTTTAGGGTTTAGGGTTTAGGGTTTAGGGTTTAGGGTTTAGGGTTTAGGGTTTAGGGTTTAGGGTTTAGGGTTTAGGGTTTAGGGTTTAGGGTTTAGGGTTTAGGGTTTAGGGTTTAGGGTTTAGGGTTTAGGGTTTAGGGTTTAGGGTTTAGGGTTTAGGGTTTAGGGTTTAGGGTTTAGGGTTTAGGGTTTAGGGTTTAGGGTTTAGGGTTTAGGGTTTAGGGTTTAGGGTTTAGGGTTTAGGGTTTAGGGTTTAGGGTTTAGGGTTTAGGGTTTAGGGTTTAGGGTTTAGGGTTTAGGGTTTAGGGTTTAGGGTTTAGGGTTTAGGGTTTAGGGTTTAGGGTTTAGGGTTTAGGGTTTAGGGTTTAGGGTTTAGGGTTTAGGGTTTAGGGTTTAGGGTTTAGGGTTTAGGGTTTAGGGTTTAGGGTTTAGGGTTTAGGGTTTAGGGTTTAGGGTTTAGGGTTTAGGGTTTAGGGTTTAGGGTTTAGGGTTTAGGGTTTAGGGTTTAGGGTTTAGGGTTTAGGGTTTAGGGTTTAGGGTTTAGGGTTTAGGGTTTAGGGTTTAGGGTTTAGGGTTTAGGGTTTAGGGTTTAGGGTTTAGGGTTTAGGGTTTAGGGTTTAGGGTTTAGGGTTTAGGGTTTAGGGTTTAGGGTTTAGGGTTTAGGGTTTAGGGTTTAGGGTTTAGGGTTTAGGGTTTAGGGTTTAGGGTTTAGGGTTTAGGGTTTAGGGTTTAGGGTTTAGGGTTTAGGGTTTAGGGTTTAGGGTTTAGGGTTTAGGGTTTAGGGTTTAGGGTTTAGGGTTTAGGGTTTAGGGTTTAGGGTTTAGGGTTTAGGGTTTAGGGTTTAGGGTTTAGGGTTTAGGGTTTAGGGTTTAGGGTTTAGGGTTTAGGGTTTAGGGTTTAGGGTTTAGGGTTTAGGGTTTAGGGTTTAGGGTTTAGGGTTTAGGGTTTAGGGTTTAGGGTTTAGGGTTTAGGGTTTAGGGTTTAGGGTTTAGGGTTTAGGGTTTAGGGTTTAGGGTTTAGGGTTTAGGGTTTAGGGTTTAGGGTTTAGGGTTTAGGGTTTAGGGTTTAGGGTTTAGGGTTTAGGGTTTAGGGTTTAGGGTTTAGGGTTTAGGGTTTAGGGTTTAGGGTTTAGGGTTTAGGGTTTAGGGTTTAGGGTTTAGGGTTTAGGGTTTAGGGTTTAGGGTTTAGGGTTTAGGGTTTAGGGTTTAGGGTTTAGGGTTTAGGGTTTAGGGTTTAGGGTTTAGGGTTTAGGGTTTAGGGTTTAGGGTTTAGGGTTTAGGGTTTAGGGTTTAGGGTTTAGGGTTTAGGGTTTAGGGTTTAGGGTTTAGGGTTTAGGGTTTAGGGTTTAGGGTTTAGGGTTTAGGGTTTAGGGTTTAGGGTTTAGGGTTTAGGGTTTAGGGTTTAGGGTTTAGGGTTTAGGGTTTAGGGTTTAGGGTTTAGGGTTTAGGGTTTAGGGTTTAGGGTTTAGGGTTTAGGGTTTAGGGTTTAGGGTTTAGGGTTTAGGGTTTAGGGTTTAGGGTTTAGGGTTTAGGGTTTAGGGTTTAGGGTTTAGGGTTTAGGGTTTAGGGTTTAGGGTTTAGGGTTTAGGGTTTAGGGTTTAGGGTTTAGGGTTTAGGGTTTAGGGTTTAGGGTTTAGGGTTTAGGGTTTAGGGTTTAGGGTTTAGGGTTTAGGGTTTAGGGTTTAGGGTTTAGGGTTTAGGGTTTAGGGTTTAGGGTTTAGGGTTTAGGGTTTAGGGTTTAGGGTTTAGGGTTTAGGGTTTAGGGTTTAGGGTTTAGGGTTTAGGGTTTAGGGTTTAGGGTTTAGGGTTTAGGGTTTAGGGTTTAGGGTTTAGGGTTTAGGGTTTAGGGTTTAGGGTTTAGGGTTTAGGGTTTAGGGTTTAGGGTTTAGGGTTTAGGGTTTAGGGTTTAGGGTTTAGGGTTTAGGGTTTAGGGTTTAGGGTTTAGGGTTTAGGGTTTAGGGTTTAGGGTTTAGGGTTTAGGGTTTAGGGTTTAGGGTTTAGGGTTTAGGGTTTAGGGTTTAGGGTTTAGGGTTTAGGGTTTAGGGTTTAGGGTTTAGGGTTTAGGGTTTAGGGTTTAGGGTTTAGGGTTTAGGGTTTAGGGTTTAGGGTTTAGGGTTTAGGGTTTAGGGTTTAGGGTTTAGGGTTTAGGGTTTAGGGTTTAGGGTTTAGGGTTTAGGGTTTAGGGTTTAGGGTTTAGGGTTTAGGGTTTAGGGTTTAGGGTTTAGGGTTTAGGGTTTAGGGTTTAGGGTTTAGGGTTTAGGGTTTAGGGTTTAGGGTTTAGGGTTTAGGGTTTAGGGTTTAGGGTTTAGGGTTTAGGGTTTAGGGTTTAGGGTTTAGGGTTTAGGGTTTAGGGTTTAGGGTTTAGGGTTTAGGGTTTAGGGTTTAGGGTTTAGGGTTTAGGGTTTAGGGTTTAGGGTTTAGGGTTTAGGGTTTAGGGTTTAGGGTTTAGGGTTTAGGGTTTAGGGTTTAGGGTTTAGGGTTTAGGGTTTAGGGTTTAGGGTTTAGGGTTTAGGGTTTAGGGTTTAGGGTTTAGGGTTTAGGGTTTAGGGTTTAGGGTTTAGGGTTTAGGGTTTAGGGTTTAGGGTTTAGGGTTTAGGGTTTAGGGTTTAGGGTTTAGGGTTTAGGGTTTAGGGTTTAGGGTTTAGGGTTTAGGGTTTAGGGTTTAGGGTTTAGGGTTTAGGGTTTAGGGTTTAGGGTTTAGGGTTTAGGGTTTAGGGTTTAGGGTTTAGGGTTTAGGGTTTAGGGTTTAGGGTTTAGGGTTTAGGGTTTAGGGTTTAGGGTTTAGGGTTTAGGGTTTAGGGTTTAGGGTTTAGGGTTTAGGGTTTAGGGTTTAGGGTTTAGGGTTTAGGGTTTAGGGTTTAGGGTTTAGGGTTTAGGGTTTAGGGTTTAGGGTTTAGGGTTTAGGGTTTAGGGTTTAGGGTTTAGGGTTTAGGGTTTAGGGTTTAGGGTTTAGGGTTTAGGGTTTAGGGTTTAGGGTTTAGGGTTTAGGGTTTAGGGTTATAGGGTTTAGGGTTTAGGGTTTAGGGTTTAGGGTTTAGGGTTTAGGGTTTAGGGTTTAGGGTTTAGGGTTTAGGGTTTAGGGTTTAGGGTTTAGGGTTTAGGGTTTAGGGTTTAGGGTTTAGGGTTTAGGGTTTAGGGTTTAGGGTTTAGGGTTTAGGGTTTAGGGTTTAGGGTTTAGGGTTTAGGGTTTAGGGTTTAGGGTTTAGGGTTTAGGGTTTAGGGTTTAGGGTTTAGGGTTTAGGGTTTAGGGTTTAGGGTTTAGGGTTTAGGGTTTAGGGTTTAGGGTTTAGGGTTTAGGGTTTAGGGTTTAGGGTTTAGGGTTTAGGGTTTAGGGTTTAGGGTTTAGGGTTTAGGGTTTAGGGTTTAGGGTTTAGGGTTTAGGGTTTAGGGTTTAGGGTTTAGGGTTTAGGGTTTAGGGTTTAGGGTTTAGGGTTTAGGGTTTAGGGTTTAGGGTTTAGGGTTTAGGGTTTAGGGTTTAGGGTTTAGGGTTTAGGGTTTAGGGTTTAGGGTTTAGGGTTTAGGGTTTAGGGTTTAGGGTTTAGGGTTTAGGGTTTAGGGTTTAGGGTTTAGGGTTTAGGGTTTAGGGTTTAGGGTTTAGGGTTTAGGGTTTAGGGTTTAGGGTTTAGGGTTTAGGGTTTAGGGTTTAGGGTTTAGGGTTTAGGGTTTAGGGTTTAGGGTTTAGGGTTTAGGGTTTAGGGTTTAGGGTTTAGGGTTTAGGGTTTAGGGTTTAGGGTTTAGGGTTTAGGGTTTAGGGTTTAGGGTTTAGGGTTTAGGGTTTAGGGTTTAGGGTTTAGGGTTTAGGGTTTAGGGTTTAGGGTTTAGGGTTTAGGGTTTAGGGTTTAGGGTTTAGGGTTTAGGGTTTAGGGTTTAGGGTTTAGGGTTTAGGGTTTAGGGTTTAGGGTTTAGGGTTTAGGGTTTAGGGTTTAGGGTTTAGGGTTTAGGGTTTAGGGTTTAGGGTTTAGGGTTTAGGGTTTAGGGTTTAGGGTTTAGGGTTTAGGGTTTAGGGTTTAGGGTTTAGGGTTTAGGGTTTAGGGTTTAGGGTTTAGGGTTTAGGGTTTAGGGTTTAGGGTTTAGGGTTTAGGGTTTAGGGTTTAGGGTTTAGGGTTTAGGGTTTAGGGTTTAGGGTTTAGGGTTTAGGGTTTAGGGTTTAGGGTTTAGGGTTTAGGGTTTAGGGTTTAGGGTTTAGGGTTTAGGGTTTAGGGTTTAGGGTTTAGGGTTTAGGGTTTAGGGTTTAGGGTTTAGGGTTTAGGGTTTAGGGTTTAGGGTTTAGGGTTTAGGGTTTAGGGTTTAGGGTTTAGGGTTTAGGGTTTAGGGTTTAGGGTTTAGGGTTTAGGGTTTAGGGTTTAGGGTTTAGGGTTTAGGGTTTAGGGTTTAGGGTTTAGGGTTTAGGGTTTAGGGTTTAGGGTTTAGGGTTTAGGGTTTAGGGTTTAGGGTTTAGGGTTTAGGGTTTAGGGTTTAGGGTTTAGGGTTTAGGGTTTAGGGTTTAGGGTTTAGGGTTTAGGGTTTAGGGTTTAGGGTTTAGGGTTTAGGGTTTAGGGTTTAGGGTTTAGGGTTTAGGGTTTAGGGTTTAGGGTTTAGGGTTTAGGGTTTAGGGTTTAGGGTTTAGGGTTTAGGGTTTAGGGTTTAGGGTTTAGGGTTTAGGGTTTAGGGTTTAGGGTTTAGGGTTTAGGGTTTAGGGTTTAGGGTTTAGGGTTTAGGGTTTAGGGTTTAGGGTTTAGGGTTTAGGGTTTAGGGTTTAGGGTTTAGGGTTTAGGGTTTAGGGTTTAGGGTTTAGGGTTTAGGGTTTAGGGTTTAGGGTTTAGGGTTTAGGGTTTAGGGTTTAGGGTTTAGGGTTTAGGGTTTAGGGTTTAGGGTTTAGGGTTTAGGGTTTAGGGTTTAGGGTTTAGGGTTTAGGGTTTAGGGTTTAGGGTTTAGGGTTTAGGGTTTAGGGTTTAGGGTTTAGGGTTTAGGGTTTAGGGTTTAGGGTTTAGGGTTTAGGGTTTAGGGTTTAGGGTTTAGGGTTTAGGGTTTAGGGTTTAGGGTTTAGGGTTTAGGGTTTAGGGTTTAGGGTTTAGGGTTTAGGGTTTAGGGTTTAGGGTTTAGGGTTTAGGGTTTAGGGTTTAGGGTTTAGGGTTTAGGGTTTAGGGTTTAGGGTTTAGGGTTTAGGGTTTAGGGTTTAGGGTTTAGGGT
>NC_143195.1:38702500-38705000 GCF_051530095.1 Phoenix dactylifera
GGGTTTAGGGTTTAGGGTTTAGGGTTTAGGGTTTAGGGTTTAGGGTTTAGGGTTTAGGGTTTAGGGTTTAGGGTTTAGGGTTTAGGGTTTAGGGTTTAGGGTTTAGGGTTTAGGGTTTAGGGTTTAGGGTTTAGGGTTTAGGGTTTAGGGTTTAGGGTTTAGGGTTTAGGGTTTAGGGTTTAGGGTTTAGGGTTTAGGGTTTAGGGTTTAGGGTTTAGGGTTTAGGGTTTAGGGTTTAGGGTTTAGGGTTTAGGGTTTAGGGTTTAGGGTTTAGGGTTTAGGGTTTAGGGTTTAGGGTTTAGGGTTTAGGGTTTAGGGTTTAGGGTTTAGGGTTTAGGGTTTAGGGTTTAGGGTTTAGGGTTTAGGGTTTAGGGTTTAGGGTTTAGGGTTTAGGGTTTAGGGTTTAGGGTTTAGGGTTTAGGGTTTAGGGTTTAGGGTTTAGGGTTTAGGGTTTAGGGTTTAGGGTTTAGGGTTTAGGGTTTAGGGTTTAGGGTTTAGGGTTTAGGGTTTAGGGTTTAGGGTTTAGGGTTTAGGGTTTAGGGTTTAGGGTTTAGGGTTTAGGGTTTAGGGTTTAGGGTTTAGGGTTTAGGGTTTAGGGTTTAGGGTTTAGGGTTTAGGGTTTAGGGTTTAGGGTTTAGGGTTTAGGGTTTAGGGTTTAGGGTTTAGGGTTTAGGGTTTAGGGTTTAGGGTTTAGGGTTTAGGGTTTAGGGTTTAGGGTTTAGGGTTTAGGGTTTAGGGTTTAGGGTTTAGGGTTTAGGGTTTAGGGTTTAGGGTTTAGGGTTTAGGGTTTAGGGTTTAGGGTTTAGGGTTTAGGGTTTAGGGTTTAGGGTTTAGGGTTTAGGGTTTAGGGTTTAGGGTTTAGGGTTTAGGGTTTAGGGTTTAGGGTTTAGGGTTTAGGGTTTAGGGTTTAGGGTTTAGGGTTTAGGGTTTAGGGTTTAGGGTTTAGGGTTTAGGGTTTAGGGTTTAGGGTTTAGGGTTTAGGGTTTAGGGTTTAGGGTTTAGGGTTTAGGGTTTAGGGTTTAGGGTTTAGGGTTTAGGGTTTAGGGTTTAGGGTTTAGGGTTTAGGGTTTAGGGTTTAGGGTTTAGGGTTTAGGGTTTAGGGTTTAGGGTTTAGGGTTTAGGGTTTAGGGTTTAGGGTTTAGGGTTTAGGGTTTAGGGTTTAGGGTTTAGGGTTTAGGGTTTAGGGTTTAGGGTTTAGGGTTTAGGGTTTAGGGTTTAGGGTTTAGGGTTTAGGGTTTAGGGTTTAGGGTTTAGGGTTATAGGGTTTAGGGTTTAGGGTTTAGGGTTTAGGGTTTAGGGTTTAGGGTTTAGGGTTTAGGGTTTAGGGTTTAGGGTTTAGGGTTTAGGGTTTAGGGTTTAGGGTTTAGGGTTTAGGGTTTAGGGTTTAGGGTTTAGGGTTTAGGGTTTAGGGTTTAGGGTTTAGGGTTTAGGGTTTAGGGTTTAGGGTTTAGGGTTTAGGGTTTAGGGTTTAGGGTTTAGGGTTTAGGGTTTAGGGTTTAGGGTTTAGGGTTTAGGGTTTAGGGTTTAGGGTTTAGGGTTTAGGGTTTAGGGTTTAGGGTTTAGGGTTTAGGGTTTAGGGTTTAGGGTTTAGGGTTTAGGGTTTAGGGTTTAGGGTTTAGGGTTTAGGGTTTAGGGTTTAGGGTTTAGGGTTTAGGGTTTAGGGTTTAGGGTTTAGGGTTTAGGGTTTAGGGTTTAGGGTTTAGGGTTTAGGGTTTAGGGTTTAGGGTTTAGGGTTTAGGGTTTAGGGTTTAGGGTTTAGGGTTTAGGGTTTAGGGTTTAGGGTTTAGGGTTTAGGGTTTAGGGTTTAGGGTTTAGGGTTTAGGGTTTAGGGTTTAGGGTTTAGGGTTTAGGGTTTAGGGTTTAGGGTTTAGGGTTTAGGGTTTAGGGTTTAGGGTTTAGGGTTTAGGGTTTAGGGTTTAGGGTTTAGGGTTTAGGGTTTAGGGTTTAGGGTTTAGGGTTTAGGGTTTAGGGTTTAGGGTTTAGGGTTTAGGGTTTAGGGTTTAGGGTTTAGGGTTTAGGGTTTAGGGTTTAGGGTTTAGGGTTTAGGGTTTAGGGTTTAGGGTTTAGGGTTTAGGGTTTAGGGTTTAGGGTTTAGGGTTTAGGGTTTAGGGTTTAGGGTTTAGGGTTTAGGGTTTAGGGTTTAGGGTTTAGGGTTTAGGGTTTAGGGTTTAGGGTTTAGGGTTTAGGGTTTAGGGTTTAGGGTTTAGGGTTTAGGGTTTAGGGTTTAGGGTTTAGGGTTTAGGGTTTAGGGTTTAGGGTTTAGGGTTTAGGGTTTAGGGTTTAGGGTTTAGGGTTTAGGGTTTAGGGTTTAGGGTTTAGGGTTTAGGGTTTAGGGTTTAGGGTTTAGGGTTTAGGGTTTAGGGTTTAGGGTTTAGGGTTTAGGGTTTAGGGTTTAGGGTTTAGGGTTTAGGGTTTAGGGTTTAGGGTTTAGGGTTTAGGGTTTAGGGTTTAGGGTTTAGGGTTTAGGGTTTAGGGTTTAGGGTTTAGGGTTTAGGGTTTA
>NC_143195.1:38712500-38739638 GCF_051530095.1 Phoenix dactylifera
TTTAGGGTTTAGGGTTTAGGGTTTAGGGTTTAGGGTTTAGGGTTTAGGGTTTAGGGTTTAGGGTTTAGGGTTTAGGGTTTAGGGTTTAGGGTTTAGGGTTTAGGGTTTAGGGTTTAGGGTTTAGGGTTTAGGGTTTAGGGTTTAGGGTTTAGGGTTTAGGGTTTAGGGTTTAGGGTTTAGGGTTTAGGGTTTAGGGTTTAGGGTTTAGGGTTTAGGGTTTAGGGTTTAGGGTTTAGGGTTTAGGGTTTAGGGTTTAGGGTTTAGGGTTTAGGGTTTAGGGTTTAGGGTTTAGGGTTTAGGGTTTAGGGTTTAGGGTTTAGGGTTTAGGGTTTAGGGTTTAGGGTTTAGGGTTTAGGGTTTAGGGTTTAGGGTTTAGGGTTTAGGGTTTAGGGTTTAGGGTTTAGGGTTTAGGGTTTAGGGTTTAGGGTTTAGGGTTTAGGGTTTAGGGTTTAGGGTTTAGGGTTTAGGGTTTAGGGTTTAGGGTTTAGGGTTTAGGGTTTAGGGTTTAGGGTTTAGGGTTTAGGGTTTAGGGTTTAGGGTTTAGGGTTTAGGGTTTAGGGTTTAGGGTTTAGGGTTTAGGGTTTAGGGTTTAGGGTTTAGGGTTTAGGGTTTAGGGTTTAGGGTTTAGGGTTTAGGGTTTAGGGTTTAGGGTTTAGGGTTTAGGGTTTAGGGTTTAGGGTTTAGGGTTTAGGGTTTAGGGTTTAGGGTTTAGGGTTTAGGGTTTAGGGTTTAGGGTTTAGGGTTTAGGGTTTAGGGTTTAGGGTTTAGGGTTTAGGGTTTAGGGTTTAGGGTTTAGGGTTTAGGGTTTAGGGTTTAGGGTTTAGGGTTTAGGGTTTAGGGTTTAGGGTTTAGGGTTTAGGGTTTAGGGTTTAGGGTTTAGGGTTTAGGGTTTAGGGTTTAGGGTTTAGGGTTTAGGGTTTAGGGTTTAGGGTTTAGGGTTTAGGGTTTAGGGTTTAGGGTTTAGGGTTTAGGGTTTAGGGTTTAGGGTTTAGGGTTTAGGGTTTAGGGTTTAGGGTTTAGGGTTTAGGGTTTAGGGTTTAGGGTTTAGGGTTTAGGGTTTAGGGTTTAGGGTTTAGGGTTTAGGGTTTAGGGTTTAGGGTTTAGGGTTTAGGGTTTAGGGTTTAGGGTTTAGGGTTTAGGGTTTAGGGTTTAGGGTTTAGGGTTTAGGGTTTAGGGTTTAGGGTTTAGGGTTTAGGGTTTAGGGTTTAGGGTTTAGGGTTTAGGGTTTAGGGTTTAGGGTTTAGGGTTTAGGGTTTAGGGTTTAGGGTTTAGGGTTTAGGGTTTAGGGTTTAGGGTTTAGGGTTTAGGGTTTAGGGTTTAGGGTTTAGGGTTTAGGGTTTAGGGTTTAGGGTTTAGGGTTTAGGGTTTAGGGTTTAGGGTTTAGGGTTTAGGGTTTAGGGTTTAGGGTTTAGGGTTTAGGGTTTAGGGTTTAGGGTTTAGGGTTTAGGGTTTAGGGTTTAGGGTTTAGGGTTTAGGGTTTAGGGTTTAGGGTTTAGGGTTTAGGGTTTAGGGTTTAGGGTTTAGGGTTTAGGGTTTAGGGTTTAGGGTTTAGGGTTTAGGGTTTAGGGTTTAGGGTTTAGGGTTTAGGGTTTAGGGTTTAGGGTTTAGGGTTTAGGGTTTAGGGTTTAGGGTTTAGGGTTTAGGGTTTAGGGTTTAGGGTTTAGGGTTTAGGGTTTAGGGTTTAGGGTTTAGGGTTTAGGGTTTAGGGTTTAGGGTTTAGGGTTTAGGGTTTAGGGTTTAGGGTTTAGGGTTTAGGGTTTAGGGTTTAGGGTTTAGGGTTTAGGGTTTAGGGTTTAGGGTTTAGGGTTTAGGGTTTAGGGTTTAGGGTTTAGGGTTTAGGGTTTAGGGTTTAGGGTTTAGGGTTTAGGGTTTAGGGTTTAGGGTTTAGGGTTTAGGGTTTAGGGTTTAGGGTTTAGGGTTTAGGGTTTAGGGTTTAGGGTTTAGGGTTTAGGGTTTAGGGTTTAGGGTTTAGGGTTTAGGGTTTAGGGTTTAGGGTTTAGGGTTTAGGGTTTAGGGTTTAGGGTTTAGGGTTTAGGGTTTAGGGTTTAGGGTTTAGGGTTTAGGGTTTAGGGTTTAGGGTTTAGGGTTTAGGGTTTAGGGTTTAGGGTTTAGGGTTTAGGGTTTAGGGTTTAGGGTTTAGGGTTTAGGGTTTAGGGTTTAGGGTTTAGGGTTTAGGGTTTAGGGTTTAGGGTTTAGGGTTTAGGGTTTAGGGTTTAGGGTTTAGGGTTTAGGGTTTAGGGTTTAGGGTTTAGGGTTTAGGGTTTAGGGTTTAGGGTTTAGGGTTTAGGGTTTAGGGTTTAGGGTTTAGGGTTTAGGGTTTAGGGTTTAGGGTTTAGGGTTTAGGGTTTAGGGTTTAGGGTTTAGGGTTTAGGGTTTAGGGTTTAGGGTTTAGGGTTTAGGGTTTAGGGTTTAGGGTTTAGGGTTTAGGGTTTAGGGTTTAGGGTTTAGGGTTTAGGGTTTAGGGTTTAGGGTTTAGGGTTTAGGGTTTAGGGTTTAGGGTTTAGGGTTTAGGGTTTAGGGTTTAGGGTTTAGGGTTTAGGGTTTAGGGTTTAGGGTTTAGGGTTTAGGGTTTAGGGTTTAGGGTTTAGGGTTTAGGGTTTAGGGTTTAGGGTTTAGGGTTTAGGGTTTAGGGTTTAGGGTTTAGGGTTTAGGGTTTAGGGTTTAGGGTTTAGGGTTTAGGGTTTAGGGTTTAGGGTTTAGGGTTTAGGGTTTAGGGTTTAGGGTTTAGGGTTTAGGGTTTAGGGTTTAGGGTTTAGGGTTTAGGGTTTAGGGTTTAGGGTTTAGGGTTTAGGGTTTAGGGTTTAGGGTTTAGGGTTTAGGGTTTAGGGTTTAGGGTTTAGGGTTTAGGGTTTAGGGTTTAGGGTTTAGGGTTTAGGGTTTAGGGTTTAGGGTTTAGGGTTTAGGGTTTAGGGTTTAGGGTTTAGGGTTTAGGGTTTAGGGTTTAGGGTTTAGGGTTTAGGGTTTAGGGTTTAGGGTTTAGGGTTTAGGGTTTAGGGTTTAGGGTTTAGGGTTTAGGGTTTAGGGTTTAGGGTTTAGGGTTTAGGGTTTAGGGTTTAGGGTTTAGGGTTTAGGGTTTAGGGTTTAGGGTTTAGGGTTTAGGGTTTAGGGTTTAGGGTTTAGGGTTTAGGGTTTAGGGTTTAGGGTTTAGGGTTTAGGGTTTAGGGTTTAGGGTTTAGGGTTTAGGGTTTAGGGTTTAGGGTTTAGGGTTTAGGGTTTAGGGTTTAGGGTTTAGGGTTTAGGGTTTAGGGTTTAGGGTTTAGGGTTTAGGGTTTAGGGTTTAGGGTTTAGGGTTTAGGGTTTAGGGTTTAGGGTTTAGGGTTTAGGGTTTAGGGTTTAGGGTTTAGGGTTTAGGGTTTAGGGTTTAGGGTTTAGGGTTTAGGGTTTAGGGTTTAGGGTTTAGGGTTTAGGGTTTAGGGTTTAGGGTTTAGGGTTTAGGGTTTAGGGTTTAGGGTTTAGGGTTTAGGGTTTAGGGTTTAGGGTTTAGGGTTTAGGGTTTAGGGTTTAGGGTTTAGGGTTTAGGGTTTAGGGTTTAGGGTTTAGGGTTTAGGGTTTAGGGTTTAGGGTTTAGGGTTTAGGGTTTAGGGTTTAGGGTTTAGGGTTTAGGGTTTAGGGTTTAGGGTTTAGGGTTTAGGGTTTAGGGTTTAGGGTTTAGGGTTTAGGGTTTAGGGTTTAGGGTTTAGGGTTTAGGGTTTAGGGTTTAGGGTTTAGGGTTTAGGGTTTAGGGTTTAGGGTTTAGGGTTTAGGGTTTAGGGTTTAGGGTTTAGGGTTTAGGGTTTAGGGTTTAGGGTTTAGGGTTTAGGGTTTAGGGTTTAGGGTTTAGGGTTTAGGGTTTAGGGTTTAGGGTTTAGGGTTTAGGGTTTAGGGTTTAGGGTTTAGGGTTTAGGGTTTAGGGTTTAGGGTTTAGGGTTTAGGGTTTAGGGTTTAGGGTTTAGGGTTTAGGGTTTAGGGTTTAGGGTTTAGGGTTTAGGGTTTAGGGTTTAGGGTTTAGGGTTTAGGGTTTAGGGTTTAGGGTTTAGGGTTTAGGGTTTAGGGTTTAGGGTTTAGGGTTTAGGGTTTAGGGTTTAGGGTTTAGGGTTTAGGGTTTAGGGTTTAGGGTTTAGGGTTTAGGGTTTAGGGTTTAGGGTTTAGGGTTTAGGGTTTAGGGTTTAGGGTTTAGGGTTTAGGGTTTAGGGTTTAGGGTTTAGGGTTTAGGGTTTAGGGTTTAGGGTTTAGGGTTTAGGGTTTAGGGTTTAGGGTTTAGGGTTTAGGGTTTAGGGTTTAGGGTTTAGGGTTTAGGGTTTAGGGTTTAGGGTTTAGGGTTTAGGGTTTAGGGTTTAGGGTTTAGGGTTTAGGGTTTAGGGTTTAGGGTTTAGGGTTTAGGGTTTAGGGTTTAGGGTTTAGGGTTTAGGGTTTAGGGTTTAGGGTTTAGGGTTTAGGGTTTAGGGTTTAGGGTTTAGGGTTTAGGGTTTAGGGTTTAGGGTTTAGGGTTTAGGGTTTAGGGTTTAGGGTTTAGGGTTTAGGGTTTAGGGTTTAGGGTTTAGGGTTTAGGGTTTAGGGTTTAGGGTTTAGGGTTTAGGGTTTAGGGTTTAGGGTTTAGGGTTTAGGGTTTAGGGTTTAGGGTTTAGGGTTTAGGGTTTAGGGTTTAGGGTTTAGGGTTTAGGGTTTAGGGTTTAGGGTTTAGGGTTTAGGGTTTAGGGTTTAGGGTTTAGGGTTTAGGGTTTAGGGTTTAGGGTTTAGGGTTTAGGGTTTAGGGTTTAGGGTTTAGGGTTTAGGGTTTAGGGTTTAGGGTTTAGGGTTTAGGGTTTAGGGTTTAGGGTTTAGGGTTTAGGGTTTAGGGTTTAGGGTTTAGGGTTTAGGGTTTAGGGTTTAGGGTTTAGGGTTTAGGGTTTAGGGTTTAGGGTTTAGGGTTTAGGGTTTAGGGTTTAGGGTTTAGGGTTTAGGGTTTAGGGTTTAGGGTTTAGGGTTTAGGGTTTAGGGTTTAGGGTTTAGGGTTTAGGGTTTAGGGTTTAGGGTTTAGGGTTTAGGGTTTAGGGTTTAGGGTTTAGGGTTTAGGGTTTAGGGTTTAGGGTTTAGGGTTTAGGGTTTAGGGTTTAGGGTTTAGGGTTTAGGGTTTAGGGTTTAGGGTTTAGGGTTTAGGGTTTAGGGTTTAGGGTTTAGGGTTTAGGGTTTAGGGTTTAGGGTTTAGGGTTTAGGGTTTAGGGTTTAGGGTTTAGGGTTTAGGGTTTAGGGTTTAGGGTTTAGGGTTTAGGGTTTAGGGTTTAGGGTTTAGGGTTTAGGGTTTAGGGTTTAGGGTTTAGGGTTTAGGGTTTAGGGTTTAGGGTTTAGGGTTTAGGGTTTAGGGTTTAGGGTTTAGGGTTTAGGGTTTAGGGTTTAGGGTTTAGGGTTTAGGGTTTAGGGTTTAGGGTTTAGGGTTTAGGGTTTAGGGTTTAGGGTTTAGGGTTTAGGGTTTAGGGTTTAGGGTTTAGGGTTTAGGGTTTAGGGTTTAGGGTTTAGGGTTTAGGGTTTAGGGTTTAGGGTTTAGGGTTTAGGGTTTAGGGTTTAGGGTTTAGGGTTTAGGGTTTAGGGTTTAGGGTTTAGGGTTTAGGGTTTAGGGTTTAGGGTTTAGGGTTTAGGGTTTAGGGTTTAGGGTTTAGGGTTTAGGGTTTAGGGTTTAGGGTTTAGGGTTTAGGGTTTAGGGTTTAGGGTTTAGGGTTTAGGGTTTAGGGTTTAGGGTTTAGGGTTTAGGGTTTAGGGTTTAGGGTTTAGGGTTTAGGGTTTAGGGTTTAGGGTTTAGGGTTTAGGGTTTAGGGTTTAGGGTTTAGGGTTTAGGGTTTAGGGTTTAGGGTTTAGGGTTTAGGGTTTAGGGTTTAGGGTTTAGGGTTTAGGGTTTAGGGTTTAGGGTTTAGGGTTTAGGGTTTAGGGTTTAGGGTTTAGGGTTTAGGGTTTAGGGTTTAGGGTTTAGGGTTTAGGGTTTAGGGTTTAGGGTTTAGGGTTTAGGGTTTAGGGTTTAGGGTTTAGGGTTTAGGGTTTAGGGTTTAGGGTTTAGGGTTTAGGGTTTAGGGTTTAGGGTTTAGGGTTTAGGGTTTAGGGTTTAGGGTTTAGGGTTTAGGGTTTAGGGTTTAGGGTTTAGGGTTTAGGGTTTAGGGTTTAGGGTTTAGGGTTTAGGGTTTAGGGTTTAGGGTTTAGGGTTTAGGGTTTAGGGTTTAGGGTTTAGGGTTTAGGGTTTAGGGTTTAGGGTTTAGGGTTTAGGGTTTAGGGTTTAGGGTTTAGGGTTTAGGGTTTAGGGTTTAGGGTTTAGGGTTTAGGGTTTAGGGTTTAGGGTTTAGGGTTTAGGGTTTAGGGTTTAGGGTTTAGGGTTTAGGGTTTAGGGTTTAGGGTTTAGGGTTTAGGGTTTAGGGTTTAGGGTTTAGGGTTTAGGGTTTAGGGTTTAGGGTTTAGGGTTTAGGGTTTAGGGTTTAGGGTTTAGGGTTTAGGGTTTAGGGTTTAGGGTTTAGGGTTTAGGGTTTAGGGTTTAGGGTTTAGGGTTTAGGGTTTAGGGTTTAGGGTTTAGGGTTTAGGGTTTAGGGTTTAGGGTTTAGGGTTTAGGGTTTAGGGTTTAGGGTTTAGGGTTTAGGGTTTAGGGTTTAGGGTTTAGGGTTTAGGGTTTAGGGTTTAGGGTTTAGGGTTTAGGGTTTAGGGTTTAGGGTTTAGGGTTTAGGGTTTAGGGTTTAGGGTTTAGGGTTTAGGGTTTAGGGTTTAGGGTTTAGGGTTTAGGGTTTAGGGTTTAGGGTTTAGGGTTTAGGGTTTAGGGTTTAGGGTTTAGGGTTTAGGGTTTAGGGTTTAGGGTTTAGGGTTTAGGGTTTAGGGTTTAGGGTTTAGGGTTTAGGGTTTAGGGTTTAGGGTTTAGGGTTTAGGGTTTAGGGTTTAGGGTTTAGGGTTTAGGGTTTAGGGTTTAGGGTTTAGGGTTTAGGGTTTAGGGTTTAGGGTTTAGGGTTTAGGGTTTAGGGTTTAGGGTTTAGGGTTTAGGGTTTAGGGTTTAGGGTTTAGGGTTTAGGGTTTAGGGTTTAGGGTTTAGGGTTTAGGGTTTAGGGTTTAGGGTTTAGGGTTTAGGGTTTAGGGTTTAGGGTTTAGGGTTTAGGGTTTAGGGTTTAGGGTTTAGGGTTTAGGGTTTAGGGTTTAGGGTTTAGGGTTTAGGGTTTAGGGTTTAGGGTTTAGGGTTTAGGGTTTAGGGTTTAGGGTTTAGGGTTTAGGGTTTAGGGTTTAGGGTTTAGGGTTTAGGGTTTAGGGTTTAGGGTTTAGGGTTTAGGGTTTAGGGTTTAGGGTTTAGGGTTTAGGGTTTAGGGTTTAGGGTTTAGGGTTTAGGGTTTAGGGTTTAGGGTTTAGGGTTTAGGGTTTAGGGTTTAGGGTTTAGGGTTTAGGGTTTAGGGTTTAGGGTTTAGGGTTTAGGGTTTAGGGTTTAGGGTTTAGGGTTTAGGGTTTAGGGTTTAGGGTTTAGGGTTTAGGGTTTAGGGTTTAGGGTTTAGGGTTTAGGGTTTAGGGTTTAGGGTTTAGGGTTTAGGGTTTAGGGTTTAGGGTTTAGGGTTTAGGGTTTAGGGTTTAGGGTTTAGGGTTTAGGGTTTAGGGTTTAGGGTTTAGGGTTTAGGGTTTAGGGTTTAGGGTTTAGGGTTTAGGGTTTAGGGTTTAGGGTTTAGGGTTTAGGGTTTAGGGTTTAGGGTTTAGGGTTTAGGGTTTAGGGTTTAGGGTTTAGGGTTTAGGGTTTAGGGTTTAGGGTTTAGGGTTTAGGGTTTAGGGTTTAGGGTTTAGGGTTTAGGGTTTAGGGTTTAGGGTTTAGGGTTTAGGGTTTAGGGTTTAGGGTTTAGGGTTTAGGGTTTAGGGTTTAGGGTTTAGGGTTTAGGGTTTAGGGTTTAGGGTTTAGGGTTTAGGGTTTAGGGTTTAGGGTTTAGGGTTTAGGGTTTAGGGTTTAGGGTTTAGGGTTTAGGGTTTAGGGTTTAGGGTTTAGGGTTTAGGGTTTAGGGTTTAGGGTTTAGGGTTTAGGGTTTAGGGTTTAGGGTTTAGGGTTTAGGGTTTAGGGTTTAGGGTTTAGGGTTTAGGGTTTAGGGTTTAGGGTTTAGGGTTTAGGGTTTAGGGTTTAGGGTTTAGGGTTTAGGGTTTAGGGTTTAGGGTTTAGGGTTTAGGGTTTAGGGTTTAGGGTTTAGGGTTTAGGGTTTAGGGTTTAGGGTTTAGGGTTTAGGGTTTAGGGTTTAGGGTTTAGGGTTTAGGGTTTAGGGTTTAGGGTTTAGGGTTTAGGGTTTAGGGTTTAGGGTTTAGGGTTTAGGGTTTAGGGTTTAGGGTTTAGGGTTTAGGGTTTAGGGTTTAGGGTTTAGGGTTTAGGGTTTAGGGTTTAGGGTTTAGGGTTTAGGGTTTAGGGTTTAGGGTTTAGGGTTTAGGGTTTAGGGTTTAGGGTTTAGGGTTTAGGGTTTAGGGTTTAGGGTTTAGGGTTTAGGGTTTAGGGTTTAGGGTTTAGGGTTTAGGGTTTAGGGTTTAGGGTTTAGGGTTTAGGGTTTAGGGTTTAGGGTTTAGGGTTTAGGGTTTAGGGTTTAGGGTTTAGGGTTTAGGGTTTAGGGTTTAGGGTTTAGGGTTTAGGGTTTAGGGTTTAGGGTTTAGGGTTTAGGGTTTAGGGTTTAGGGTTTAGGGTTTAGGGTTTAGGGTTTAGGGTTTAGGGTTTAGGGTTTAGGGTTTAGGGTTTAGGGTTTAGGGTTTAGGGTTTAGGGTTTAGGGTTTAGGGTTTAGGGTTTAGGGTTTAGGGTTTAGGGTTTAGGGTTTAGGGTTTAGGGTTTAGGGTTTAGGGTTTAGGGTTTAGGGTTTAGGGTTTAGGGTTTAGGGTTTAGGGTTTAGGGTTTAGGGTTTAGGGTTTAGGGTTTAGGGTTTAGGGTTTAGGGTTTAGGGTTTAGGGTTTAGGGTTTAGGGTTTAGGGTTTAGGGTTTAGGGTTTAGGGTTTAGGGTTTAGGGTTTAGGGTTTAGGGTTTAGGGTTTAGGGTTTAGGGTTTAGGGTTTAGGGTTTAGGGTTTAGGGTTTAGGGTTTAGGGTTTAGGGTTTAGGGTTTAGGGTTTAGGGTTTAGGGTTTAGGGTTTAGGGTTTAGGGTTTAGGGTTTAGGGTTTAGGGTTTAGGGTTTAGGGTTTAGGGTTTAGGGTTTAGGGTTTAGGGTTTAGGGTTTAGGGTTTAGGGTTTAGGGTTTAGGGTTTAGGGTTTAGGGTTTAGGGTTTAGGGTTTAGGGTTTAGGGTTTAGGGTTTAGGGTTTAGGGTTTAGGGTTTAGGGTTTAGGGTTTAGGGTTTAGGGTTTAGGGTTTAGGGTTTAGGGTTTAGGGTTTAGGGTTTAGGGTTTAGGGTTTAGGGTTTAGGGTTTAGGGTTTAGGGTTTAGGGTTTAGGGTTTAGGGTTTAGGGTTTAGGGTTTAGGGTTTAGGGTTTAGGGTTTAGGGTTTAGGGTTTAGGGTTTAGGGTTTAGGGTTTAGGGTTTAGGGTTTAGGGTTTAGGGTTTAGGGTTTAGGGTTTAGGGTTTAGGGTTTAGGGTTTAGGGTTTAGGGTTTAGGGTTTAGGGTTTAGGGTTTAGGGTTTAGGGTTTAGGGTTTAGGGTTTAGGGTTTAGGGTTTAGGGTTTAGGGTTTAGGGTTTAGGGTTTAGGGTTTAGGGTTTAGGGTTTAGGGTTTAGGGTTTAGGGTTTAGGGTTTAGGGTTTAGGGTTTAGGGTTTAGGGTTTAGGGTTTAGGGTTTAGGGTTTAGGGTTTAGGGTTTAGGGTTTAGGGTTTAGGGTTTAGGGTTTAGGGTTTAGGGTTTAGGGTTTAGGGTTTAGGGTTTAGGGTTTAGGGTTTAGGGTTTAGGGTTTAGGGTTTAGGGTTTAGGGTTTAGGGTTTAGGGTTTAGGGTTTAGGGTTTAGGGTTTAGGGTTTAGGGTTTAGGGTTTAGGGTTTAGGGTTTAGGGTTTAGGGTTTAGGGTTTAGGGTTTAGGGTTTAGGGTTTAGGGTTTAGGGTTTAGGGTTTAGGGTTTAGGGTTTAGGGTTTAGGGTTTAGGGTTTAGGGTTTAGGGTTTAGGGTTTAGGGTTTAGGGTTTAGGGTTTAGGGTTTAGGGTTTAGGGTTTAGGGTTTAGGGTTTAGGGTTTAGGGTTTAGGGTTTAGGGTTTAGGGTTTAGGGTTTAGGGTTTAGGGTTTAGGGTTTAGGGTTTAGGGTTTAGGGTTTAGGGTTTAGGGTTTAGGGTTTAGGGTTTAGGGTTTAGGGTTTAGGGTTTAGGGTTTAGGGTTTAGGGTTTAGGGTTTAGGGTTTAGGGTTTAGGGTTTAGGGTTTAGGGTTTAGGGTTTAGGGTTTAGGGTTTAGGGTTTAGGGTTTAGGGTTTAGGGTTTAGGGTTTAGGGTTTAGGGTTTAGGGTTTAGGGTTTAGGGTTTAGGGTTTAGGGTTTAGGGTTTAGGGTTTAGGGTTTAGGGTTTAGGGTTTAGGGTTTAGGGTTTAGGGTTTAGGGTTTAGGGTTTAGGGTTTAGGGTTTAGGGTTTAGGGTTTAGGGTTTAGGGTTTAGGGTTTAGGGTTTAGGGTTTAGGGTTTAGGGTTTAGGGTTTAGGGTTTAGGGTTTAGGGTTTAGGGTTTAGGGTTTAGGGTTTAGGGTTTAGGGTTTAGGGTTTAGGGTTTAGGGTTTAGGGTTTAGGGTTTAGGGTTTAGGGTTTAGGGTTTAGGGTTTAGGGTTTAGGGTTTAGGGTTTAGGGTTTAGGGTTTAGGGTTTAGGGTTTAGGGTTTAGGGTTTAGGGTTTAGGGTTTAGGGTTTAGGGTTTAGGGTTTAGGGTTTAGGGTTTAGGGTTTAGGGTTTAGGGTTTAGGGTTTAGGGTTTAGGGTTTAGGGTTTAGGGTTTAGGGTTTAGGGTTTAGGGTTTAGGGTTTAGGGTTTAGGGTTTAGGGTTTAGGGTTTGAGGGTTTAGGGTTTAGGGTTTAGGGTTTAGGGTTTAGGGTTTAGGGTTTAGGGTTTAGGGTTTAGGGTTTAGGGTTTAGGGTTTAGGGTTTAGGGTTTAGGGTTTAGGGTTTAGGGTTTAGGGTTTAGGGTTTAGGGTTTAGGGTTTAGGGTTTAGGGTTTAGGGTTTAGGGTTTAGGGTTTAGGGTTTAGGGTTTAGGGTTTAGGGTTTAGGGTTTAGGGTTTAGGGTTTAGGGTTTAGGGTTTAGGGTTTAGGGTTTAGGGTTTAGGGTTTAGGGTTTAGGGTTTAGGGTTTAGGGTTTAGGGTTTAGGGTTTAGGGTTTAGGGTTTAGGGTTTAGGGTTTAGGGTTTAGGGTTTAGGGTTTAGGGTTTAGGGTTTAGGGTTTAGGGTTTAGGGTTTAGGGTTTAGGGTTTAGGGTTTAGGGTTTAGGGTTTAGGGTTTAGGGTTTAGGGTTTAGGGTTTAGGGTTTAGGGTTTAGGGTTTAGGGTTTAGGGTTTAGGGTTTAGGGTTTAGGGTTTAGGGTTTAGGGTTTAGGGTTTAGGGTTTAGGGTTTAGGGTTTAGGGTTTAGGGTTTAGGGTTTAGGGTTTAGGGTTTAGGGTTTAGGGTTTAGGGTTTAGGGTTTAGGGTTTAGGGTTTAGGGTTTAGGGTTTAGGGTTTAGGGTTTAGGGTTTAGGGTTTAGGGTTTAGGGTTTAGGGTTTAGGGTTTAGGGTTTAGGGTTTAGGGTTTAGGGTTTAGGGTTTAGGGTTTAGGGTTTAGGGTTTAGGGTTTAGGGTTTAGGGTTTAGGGTTTAGGGTTTAGGGTTTAGGGTTTAGGGTTTAGGGTTTAGGGTTTAGGGTTTAGGGTTTAGGGTTTAGGGTTTAGGGTTTAGGGTTTAGGGTTTAGGGTTTAGGGTTTAGGGTTTAGGGTTTAGGGTTTAGGGTTTAGGGTTTAGGGTTTAGGGTTTAGGGTTTAGGGTTTAGGGTTTAGGGTTTAGGGTTTAGGGTTTAGGGTTTAGGGTTTAGGGTTTAGGGTTTAGGGTTTAGGGTTTAGGGTTTAGGGTTTAGGGTTTAGGGTTTAGGGTTTAGGGTTTAGGGTTTAGGGTTTAGGGTTTAGGGTTTAGGGTTTAGGGTTTAGGGTTTAGGGTTTAGGGTTTAGGGTTTAGGGTTTAGGGTTTAGGGTTTAGGGTTTAGGGTTTAGGGTTTAGGGTTTAGGGTTTAGGGTTTAGGGTTTAGGGTTTAGGGTTTAGGGTTTAGGGTTTAGGGTTTAGGGTTTAGGGTTTAGGGTTTAGGGTTTAGGGTTTAGGGTTTAGGGTTTAGGGTTTAGGGTTTAGGGTTTAGGGTTTAGGGTTTAGGGTTTAGGGTTTAGGGTTTAGGGTTTAGGGTTTAGGGTTTAGGGTTTAGGGTTTAGGGTTTAGGGTTTAGGGTTTAGGGTTTAGGGTTTAGGGTTTAGGGTTTAGGGTTTAGGGTTTAGGGTTTAGGGTTTAGGGTTTAGGGTTTAGGGTTTAGGGTTTAGGGTTTAGGGTTTAGGGTTTAGGGTTTAGGGTTTAGGGTTTAGGGTTTAGGGTTTAGGGTTTAGGGTTTAGGGTTTAGGGTTTAGGGTTTAGGGTTTAGGGTTTAGGGTTTAGGGTTTAGGGTTTAGGGTTTAGGGTTTAGGGTTTAGGGTTTAGGGTTTAGGGTTTAGGGTTTAGGGTTTAGGGTTTAGGGTTTAGGGTTTAGGGTTTAGGGTTTAGGGTTTAGGGTTTAGGGTTTAGGGTTTAGGGTTTAGGGTTTAGGGTTTAGGGTTTAGGGTTTAGGGTTTAGGGTTTAGGGTTTAGGGTTTAGGGTTTAGGGTTTAGGGTTTAGGGTTTAGGGTTTAGGGTTTAGGGTTTAGGGTTTAGGGTTTAGGGTTTAGGGTTTAGGGTTTAGGGTTTAGGGTTTAGGGTTTAGGGTTTAGGGTTTAGGGTTTAGGGTTTAGGGTTTAGGGTTTAGGGTTTAGGGTTTAGGGTTTAGGGTTTAGGGTTTAGGGTTTAGGGTTTAGGGTTTAGGGTTTAGGGTTTAGGGTTTAGGGTTTAGGGTTTAGGGTTTAGGGTTTAGGGTTTAGGGTTTAGGGTTTAGGGTTTAGGGTTTAGGGTTTAGGGTTTAGGGTTTAGGGTTTAGGGTTTAGGGTTTAGGGTTTAGGGTTTAGGGTTTAGGGTTTAGGGTTTAGGGTTTAGGGTTTAGGGTTTAGGGTTTAGGGTTTAGGGTTTAGGGTTTAGGGTTTAGGGTTTAGGGTTTAGGGTTTAGGGTTTAGGGTTTAGGGTTTAGGGTTTAGGGTTTAGGGTTTAGGGTTTAGGGTTTAGGGTTTAGGGTTTAGGGTTTAGGGTTTAGGGTTTAGGGTTTAGGGTTTAGGGTTTAGGGTTTAGGGTTTAGGGTTTAGGGTTTAGGGTTTAGGGTTTAGGGTTTAGGGTTTAGGGTTTAGGGTTTAGGGTTTAGGGTTTAGGGTTTAGGGTTTAGGGTTTAGGGTTTAGGGTTTAGGGTTTAGGGTTTAGGGTTTAGGGTTTAGGGTTTAGGGTTTAGGGTTTAGGGTTTAGGGTTTAGGGTTTAGGGTTTAGGGTTTAGGGTTTAGGGTTTAGGGTTTAGGGTTTAGGGTTTAGGGTTTAGGGTTTAGGGTTTAGGGTTTAGGGTTTAGGGTTTAGGGTTTAGGGTTTAGGGTTTAGGGTTTAGGGTTTAGGGTTTAGGGTTTAGGGTTTAGGGTTTAGGGTTTAGGGTTTAGGGTTTAGGGTTTAGGGTTTAGGGTTTAGGGTTTAGGGTTTAGGGTTTAGGGTTTAGGGTTTAGGGTTTAGGGTTTAGGGTTTAGGGTTTAGGGTTTAGGGTTTAGGGTTTAGGGTTTAGGGTTTAGGGTTTAGGGTTTAGGGTTTAGGGTTTAGGGTTTAGGGTTTAGGGTTTAGGGTTTAGGGTTTAGGGTTTAGGGTTTAGGGTTTAGGGTTTAGGGTTTAGGGTTTAGGGTTTAGGGTTTAGGGTTTAGGGTTTAGGGTTTAGGGTTTAGGGTTTAGGGTTTAGGGTTTAGGGTTTAGGGTTTAGGGTTTAGGGTTTAGGGTTTAGGGTTTAGGGTTTAGGGTTTAGGGTTTAGGGTTTAGGGTTTAGGGTTTAGGGTTTAGGGTTTAGGGTTTAGGGTTTAGGGTTTAGGGTTTAGGGTTTAGGGTTTAGGGTTTAGGGTTTAGGGTTTAGGGTTTAGGGTTTAGGGTTTAGGGTTTAGGGTTTAGGGTTTAGGGTTTAGGGTTTAGGGTTTAGGGTTTAGGGTTTAGGGTTTAGGGTTTAGGGTTTAGGGTTTAGGGTTTAGGGTTTAGGGTTTAGGGTTTAGGGTTTAGGGTTTAGGGTTTAGGGTTTAGGGTTTAGGGTTTAGGGTTTAGGGTTTAGGGTTTAGGGTTTAGGGTTTAGGGTTTAGGGTTTAGGGTTTAGGGTTTAGGGTTTAGGGTTTAGGGTTTAGGGTTTAGGGTTTAGGGTTTAGGGTTTAGGGTTTAGGGTTTAGGGTTTAGGGTTTAGGGTTTAGGGTTTAGGGTTTAGGGTTTAGGGTTTAGGGTTTAGGGTTTAGGGTTTAGGGTTTAGGGTTTAGGGTTTAGGGTTTAGGGTTTAGGGTTTAGGGTTTAGGGTTTAGGGTTTAGGGTTTAGGGTTTAGGGTTTAGGGTTTAGGGTTTAGGGTTTAGGGTTTAGGGTTTAGGGTTTAGGGTTTAGGGTTTAGGGTTTAGGGTTTAGGGTTTAGGGTTTAGGGTTTAGGGTTTAGGGTTTAGGGTTTAGGGTTTAGGGTTTAGGGTTTAGGGTTTAGGGTTTAGGGTTTAGGGTTTAGGGTTTAGGGTTTAGGGTTTAGGGTTTAGGGTTTAGGGTTTAGGGTTTAGGGTTTAGGGTTTAGGGTTTAGGGTTTAGGGTTTAGGGTTTAGGGTTTAGGGTTTAGGGTTTAGGGTTTAGGGTTTAGGGTTTAGGGTTTAGGGTTTAGGGTTTAGGGTTTAGGGTTTAGGGTTTAGGGTTTAGGGTTTAGGGTTTAGGGTTTAGGGTTTAGGGTTTAGGGTTTAGGGTTTAGGGTTTAGGGTTTAGGGTTTAGGGTTTAGGGTTTAGGGTTTAGGGTTTAGGGTTTAGGGTTTAGGGTTTAGGGTTTAGGGTTTAGGGTTTAGGGTTTAGGGTTTAGGGTTTAGGGTTTAGGGTTTAGGGTTTAGGGTTTAGGGTTTAGGGTTTAGGGTTTAGGGTTTAGGGTTTAGGGTTTAGGGTTTAGGGTTTAGGGTTTAGGGTTTAGGGTTTAGGGTTTAGGGTTTAGGGTTTAGGGTTTAGGGTTTAGGGTTTAGGGTTTAGGGTTTAGGGTTTAGGGTTTAGGGTTTAGGGTTTAGGGTTTAGGGTTTAGGGTTTAGGGTTTAGGGTTTAGGGTTTAGGGTTTAGGGTTTAGGGTTTAGGGTTTAGGGTTTAGGGTTTAGGGTTTAGGGTTTAGGGTTTAGGGTTTAGGGTTTAGGGTTTAGGGTTTAGGGTTTAGGGTTTAGGGTTTAGGGTTTAGGGTTTAGGGTTTAGGGTTTAGGGTTTAGGGTTTAGGGTTTAGGGTTTAGGGTTTAGGGTTTAGGGTTTAGGGTTTAGGGTTTAGGGTTTAGGGTTTAGGGTTTAGGGTTTAGGGTTTAGGGTTTAGGGTTTAGGGTTTAGGGTTTAGGGTTTAGGGTTTAGGGTTTAGGGTTTAGGGTTTAGGGTTTAGGGTTTAGGGTTTAGGGTTTAGGGTTTAGGGTTTAGGGTTTAGGGTTTAGGGTTTAGGGTTTAGGGTTTAGGGTTTAGGGTTTAGGGTTTAGGGTTTAGGGTTTAGGGTTTAGGGTTTAGGGTTTAGGGTTTAGGGTTTAGGGTTTAGGGTTTAGGGTTTAGGGTTTAGGGTTTAGGGTTTAGGGTTTAGGGTTTAGGGTTTAGGGTTTAGGGTTTAGGGTTTAGGGTTTAGGGTTTAGGGTTTAGGGTTTAGGGTTTAGGGTTTAGGGTTTAGGGTTTAGGGTTTAGGGTTTAGGGTTTAGGGTTTAGGGTTTAGGGTTTAGGGTTTAGGGTTTAGGGTTTAGGGTTTAGGGTTTAGGGTTTAGGGTTTAGGGTTTAGGGTTTAGGGTTTAGGGTTTAGGGTTTAGGGTTTAGGGTTTAGGGTTTAGGGTTTAGGGTTTAGGGTTTAGGGTTTAGGGTTTAGGGTTTAGGGTTTAGGGTTTAGGGTTTAGGGTTTAGGGTTTAGGGTTTAGGGTTTAGGGTTTAGGGTTTAGGGTTTAGGGTTTAGGGTTTAGGGTTTAGGGTTTAGGGTTTAGGGTTTAGGGTTTAGGGTTTAGGGTTTAGGGTTTAGGGTTTAGGGTTTAGGGTTTAGGGTTTAGGGTTTAGGGTTTAGGGTTTAGGGTTTAGGGTTTAGGGTTTAGGGTTTAGGGTTTAGGGTTTAGGGTTTAGGGTTTAGGGTTTAGGGTTTAGGGTTTAGGGTTTAGGGTTTAGGGTTTAGGGTTTAGGGTTTAGGGTTTAGGGTTTAGGGTTTAGGGTTTAGGGTTTAGGGTTTAGGGTTTAGGGTTTAGGGTTTAGGGTTTAGGGTTTAGGGTTTAGGGTTTAGGGTTTAGGGTTTAGGGTTTAGGGTTTAGGGTTTAGGGTTTAGGGTTTAGGGTTTAGGGTTTAGGGTTTAGGGTTTAGGGTTTAGGGTTTAGGGTTTAGGGTTTAGGGTTTAGGGTTTAGGGTTTAGGGTTTAGGGTTTAGGGTTTAGGGTTTAGGGTTTAGGGTTTAGGGTTTAGGGTTTAGGGTTTAGGGTTTAGGGTTTAGGGTTTAGGGTTTAGGGTTTAGGGTTTAGGGTTTAGGGTTTAGGGTTTAGGGTTTAGGGTTTAGGGTTTAGGGTTTAGGGTTTAGGGTTTAGGGTTTAGGGTTTAGGGTTTAGGGTTTAGGGTTTAGGGTTTAGGGTTTAGGGTTTAGGGTTTAGGGTTTAGGGTTTAGGGTTTAGGGTTTAGGGTTTAGGGTTTAGGGTTTAGGGTTTAGGGTTTAGGGTTTAGGGTTTAGGGTTTAGGGTTTAGGGTTTAGGGTTTAGGGTTTAGGGTTTAGGGTTTAGGGTTTAGGGTTTAGGGTTTAGGGTTTAGGGTTTAGGGTTTAGGGTTTAGGGTTTAGGGTTTAGGGTTTAGGGTTTAGGGTTTAGGGTTTAGGGTTTAGGGTTTAGGGTTTAGGGTTTAGGGTTTAGGGTTTAGGGTTTAGGGTTTAGGGTTTAGGGTTTAGGGTTTAGGGTTTAGGGTTTAGGGTTTAGGGTTTAGGGTTTAGGGTTTAGGGTTTAGGGTTTAGGGTTTAGGGTTTAGGGTTTAGGGTTTAGGGTTTAGGGTTTAGGGTTTAGGGTTTAGGGTTTAGGGTTTAGGGTTTAGGGTTTAGGGTTTAGGGTTTAGGGTTTAGGGTTTAGGGTTTAGGGTTTAGGGTTTAGGGTTTAGGGTTTAGGGTTTAGGGTTTAGGGTTTAGGGTTTAGGGTTTAGGGTTTAGGGTTTAGGGTTTAGGGTTTAGGGTTTAGGGTTTAGGGTTTAGGGTTTAGGGTTTAGGGTTTAGGGTTTAGGGTTTAGGGTTTAGGGTTTAGGGTTTAGGGTTTAGGGTTTAGGGTTTAGGGTTTAGGGTTTAGGGTTTAGGGTTTAGGGTTTAGGGTTTAGGGTTTAGGGTTTAGGGTTTAGGGTTTAGGGTTTAGGGTTTAGGGTTTAGGGTTTAGGGTTTAGGGTTTAGGGTTTAGGGTTTAGGGTTTAGGGTTTAGGGTTTAGGGTTTAGGGTTTAGGGTTTAGGGTTTAGGGTTTAGGGTTTAGGGTTTAGGGTTTAGGGTTTAGGGTTTAGGGTTTAGGGTTTAGGGTTTAGGGTTTAGGGTTTAGGGTTTAGGGTTTAGGGTTTAGGGTTTAGGGTTTAGGGTTTAGGGTTTAGGGTTTAGGGTTTAGGGTTTAGGGTTTAGGGTTTAGGGTTTAGGGTTTAGGGTTTAGGGTTTAGGGTTTAGGGTTTAGGGTTTAGGGTTTAGGGTTTAGGGTTTAGGGTTTAGGGTTTAGGGTTTAGGGTTTAGGGTTTAGGGTTTAGGGTTTAGGGTTTAGGGTTTAGGGTTTAGGGTTTAGGGTTTAGGGTTTAGGGTTTAGGGTTTAGGGTTTAGGGTTTAGGGTTTAGGGTTTAGGGTTTAGGGTTTAGGGTTTAGGGTTTAGGGTTTAGGGTTTAGGGTTTAGGGTTTAGGGTTTAGGGTTTAGGGTTTAGGGTTTAGGGTTTAGGGTTTAGGGTTTAGGGTTTAGGGTTTAGGGTTTAGGGTTTAGGGTTTAGGGTTTAGGGTTTAGGGTTTAGGGTTTAGGGTTTAGGGTTTAGGGTTTAGGGTTTAGGGTTTAGGGTTTAGGGTTTAGGGTTTAGGGTTTAGGGTTTAGGGTTTAGGGTTTAGGGTTTAGGGTTTAGGGTTTAGGGTTTAGGGTTTAGGGTTTAGGGTTTAGGGTTTAGGGTTTAGGGTTTAGGGTTTAGGGTTTAGGGTTTAGGGTTTAGGGTTTAGGGTTTAGGGTTTAGGGTTTAGGGTTTAGGGTTTAGGGTTTAGGGTTTAGGGTTTAGGGTTTAGGGTTTAGGGTTTAGGGTTTAGGGTTTAGGGTTTAGGGTTTAGGGTTTAGGGTTTAGGGTTTAGGGTTTAGGGTTTAGGGTTTAGGGTTTAGGGTTTAGGGTTTAGGGTTTAGGGTTTAGGGTTTAGGGTTTAGGGTTTAGGGTTTAGGGTTTAGGGTTTAGGGTTTAGGGTTTAGGGTTTAGGGTTTAGGGTTTAGGGTTTAGGGTTTAGGGTTTAGGGTTTAGGGTTTAGGGTTTAGGGTTTAGGGTTTAGGGTTTAGGGTTTAGGGTTTAGGGTTTAGGGTTTAGGGTTTAGGGTTTAGGGTTTAGGGTTTAGGGTTTAGGGTTTAGGGTTTAGGGTTTAGGGTTTAGGGTTTAGGGTTTAGGGTTTAGGGTTTAGGGTTTAGGGTTTAGGGTTTAGGGTTTAGGGTTTAGGGTTTAGGGTTTAGGGTTTAGGGTTTAGGGTTTAGGGTTTAGGGTTTAGGGTTTAGGGTTTAGGGTTTAGGGTTTAGGGTTTAGGGTTTAGGGTTTAGGGTTTAGGGTTTAGGGTTTAGGGTTTAGGGTTTAGGGTTTAGGGTTTAGGGTTTAGGGTTTAGGGTTTAGGGTTTAGGGTTTAGGGTTTAGGGTTTAGGGTTTAGGGTTTAGGGTTTAGGGTTTAGGGTTTAGGGTTTAGGGTTTAGGGTTTAGGGTTTAGGGTTTAGGGTTTAGGGTTTAGGGTTTAGGGTTTAGGGTTTAGGGTTTAGGGTTTAGGGTTTAGGGTTTAGGGTTTAGGGTTTAGGGTTTAGGGTTTAGGGTTTAGGGTTTAGGGTTTAGGGTTTAGGGTTTAGGGTTTAGGGTTTAGGGTTTAGGGTTTAGGGTTTAGGGTTTAGGGTTTAGGGTTTAGGGTTTAGGGTTTAGGGTTTAGGGTTTAGGGTTTAGGGTTTAGGGTTTAGGGTTTAGGGTTTAGGGTTTAGGGTTTAGGGTTTAGGGTTTAGGGTTTAGGGTTTAGGGTTTAGGGTTTAGGGTTTAGGGTTTAGGGTTTAGGGTTTAGGGTTTAGGGTTTAGGGTTTAGGGTTTAGGGTTTAGGGTTTAGGGTTTAGGGTTTAGGGTTTAGGGTTTAGGGTTTAGGGTTTAGGGTTTAGGGTTTAGGGTTTAGGGTTTAGGGTTTAGGGTTTAGGGTTTAGGGTTTAGGGTTTAGGGTTTAGGGTTTAGGGTTTAGGGTTTAGGGTTTAGGGTTTAGGGTTTAGGGTTTAGGGTTTAGGGTTTAGGGTTTAGGGTTTAGGGTTTAGGGTTTAGGGTTTAGGGTTTAGGGTTTAGGGTTTAGGGTTTAGGGTTTAGGGTTTAGGGTTTAGGGTTTAGGGTTTAGGGTTTAGGGTTTAGGGTTTAGGGTTTAGGGTTTAGGGTTTAGGGTTTAGGGTTTAGGGTTTAGGGTTTAGGGTTTAGGGTTTAGGGTTTAGGGTTTAGGGTTTAGGGTTTAGGGTTTAGGGTTTAGGGTTTAGGGTTTAGGGTTTAGGGTTTAGGGTTTAGGGTTTAGGGTTTAGGGTTTAGGGTTTAGGGTTTAGGGTTTAGGGTTTAGGGTTTAGGGTTTAGGGTTTAGGGTTTAGGGTTTAGGGTTTAGGGTTTAGGGTTTAGGGTTTAGGGTTTAGGGTTTAGGGTTTAGGGTTTAGGGTTTAGGGTTTAGGGTTTAGGGTTTAGGGTTTAGGGTTTAGGGTTTAGGGTTTAGGGTTTAGGGTTTAGGGTTTAGGGTTTAGGGTTTAGGGTTTAGGGTTTAGGGTTTAGGGTTTAGGGTTTAGGGTTTAGGGTTTAGGGTTTAGGGTTTAGGGTTTAGGGTTTAGGGTTTAGGGTTTAGGGTTTAGGGTTTAGGGTTTAGGGTTTAGGGTTTAGGGTTTAGGGTTTAGGGTTTAGGGTTTAGGGTTTAGGGTTTAGGGTTTAGGGTTTAGGGTTTAGGGTTTAGGGTTTAGGGTTTAGGGTTTAGGGTTTAGGGTTTAGGGTTTAGGGTTTAGGGTTTAGGGTTTAGGGTTTAGGGTTTAGGGTTTAGGGTTTAGGGTTTAGGGTTTAGGGTTTAGGGTTTAGGGTTTAGGGTTTAGGGTTTAGGGTTTAGGGTTTAGGGTTTAGGGTTTAGGGTTTAGGGTTTAGGGTTTAGGGTTTAGGGTTTAGGGTTTAGGGTTTAGGGTTTAGGGTTTAGGGTTTAGGGTTTAGGGTTTAGGGTTTAGGGTTTAGGGTTTAGGGTTTAGGGTTTAGGGTTTAGGGTTTAGGGTTTAGGGTTTAGGGTTTAGGGTTTAGGGTTTAGGGTTTAGGGTTTAGGGTTTAGGGTTTAGGGTTTAGGGTTTAGGGTTTAGGGTTTAGGGTTTAGGGTTTAGGGTTTAGGGTTTAGGGTTTAGGGTTTAGGGTTTAGGGTTTAGGGTTTAGGGTTTAGGGTTTAGGGTTTAGGGTTTAGGGTTTAGGGTTTAGGGTTTAGGGTTTAGGGTTTAGGGTTTAGGGTTTAGGGTTTAGGGTTTAGGGTTTAGGGTTTAGGGTTTAGGGTTTAGGGTTTAGGGTTTAGGGTTTAGGGTTTAGGGTTTAGGGTTTAGGGTTTAGGGTTTAGGGTTTAGGGTTTAGGGTTTAGGGTTTAGGGTTTAGGGTTTAGGGTTTAGGGTTTAGGGTTTAGGGTTTAGGGTTTAGGGTTTAGGGTTTAGGGTTTAGGGTTTAGGGTTTAGGGTTTAGGGTTTAGGGTTTAGGGTTTAGGGTTTAGGGTTTAGGGTTTAGGGTTTAGGGTTTAGGGTTTAGGGTTTAGGGTTTAGGGTTTAGGGTTTAGGGTTTAGGGTTTAGGGTTTAGGGTTTAGGGTTTAGGGTTTAGGGTTTAGGGTTTAGGGTTTAGGGTTTAGGGTTTAGGGTTTAGGGTTTAGGGTTTAGGGTTTAGGGTTTAGGGTTTAGGGTTTAGGGTTTAGGGTTTAGGGTTTAGGGTTTAGGGTTTAGGGTTTAGGGTTTAGGGTTTAGGGTTTAGGGTTTAGGGTTTAGGGTTTAGGGTTTAGGGTTTAGGGTTTAGGGTTTAGGGTTTAGGGTTTAGGGTTTAGGGTTTAGGGTTTAGGGTTTAGGGTTTAGGGTTTAGGGTTTAGGGTTTAGGGTTTAGGGTTTAGGGTTTAGGGTTTAGGGTTTAGGGTTTAGGGTTTAGGGTTTAGGGTTTAGGGTTTAGGGTTTAGGGTTTAGGGTTTAGGGTTTAGGGTTTAGGGTTTAGGGTTTAGGGTTTAGGGTTTAGGGTTTAGGGTTTAGGGTTTAGGGTTTAGGGTTTAGGGTTTAGGGTTTAGGGTTTAGGGTTTAGGGTTTAGGGTTTAGGGTTTAGGGTTTAGGGTTTAGGGTTTAGGGTTTAGGGTTTAGGGTTTAGGGTTTAGGGTTTAGGGTTTAGGGTTTAGGGTTTAGGGTTTAGGGTTTAGGGTTTAGGGTTTAGGGTTTAGGGTTTAGGGTTTAGGGTTTAGGGTTTAGGGTTTAGGGTTTAGGGTTTAGGGTTTAGGGTTTAGGGTTTAGGGTTTAGGGTTTAGGGTTTAGGGTTTAGGGTTTAGGGTTTAGGGTTTAGGGTTTAGGGTTTAGGGTTTAGGGTTTAGGGTTTAGGGTTTAGGGTTTAGGGTTTAGGGTTTAGGGTTTAGGGTTTAGGGTTTAGGGTTTAGGGTTTAGGGTTTAGGGTTTAGGGTTTAGGGTTTAGGGTTTAGGGTTTAGGGTTTAGGGTTTAGGGTTTAGGGTTTAGGGTTTAGGGTTTAGGGTTTAGGGTTTAGGGTTTAGGGTTTAGGGTTTAGGGTTTAGGGTTTAGGGTTTAGGGTTTAGGGTTTAGGGTTTAGGGTTTAGGGTTTAGGGTTTAGGGTTTAGGGTTTAGGGTTTAGGGTTTAGGGTTTAGGGTTTAGGGTTTAGGGTTTAGGGTTTAGGGTTTAGGGTTTAGGGTTTAGGGTTTAGGGTTTAGGGTTTAGGGTTTAGGGTTTAGGGTTTAGGGTTTAGGGTTTAGGGTTTAGGGTTTAGGGTTTAGGGTTTAGGGTTTAGGGTTTAGGGTTTAGGGTTTAGGGTTTAGGGTTTAGGGTTTAGGGTTTAGGGTTTAGGGTTTAGGGTTTAGGGTTTAGGGTTTAGGGTTTAGGGTTTAGGGTTTAGGGTTTAGGGTTTAGGGTTTAGGGTTTAGGGTTTAGGGTTTAGGGTTTAGGGTTTAGGGTTTAGGGTTTAGGGTTTAGGGTTTAGGGTTTAGGGTTTAGGGTTTAGGGTTTAGGGTTTAGGGTTTAGGGTTTAGGGTTTAGGGTTTAGGGTTTAGGGTTTAGGGTTTAGGGTTTAGGGTTTAGGGTTTAGGGTTTAGGGTTTAGGGTTTAGGGTTTAGGGTTTAGGGTTTAGGGTTTAGGGTTTAGGGTTTAGGGTTTAGGGTTTAGGGTTTAGGGTTTAGGGTTTAGGGTTTAGGGTTTAGGGTTTAGGGTTTAGGGTTTAGGGTTTAGGGTTTAGGGTTTAGGGTTTAGGGTTTAGGGTTTAGGGTTTAGGGTTTAGGGTTTAGGGTTTAGGGTTTAGGGTTTAGGGTTTAGGGTTTAGGGTTTAGGGTTTAGGGTTTAGGGTTTAGGGTTTAGGGTTTAGGGTTTAGGGTTTAGGGTTTAGGGTTTAGGGTTTAGGGTTTAGGGTTTAGGGTTTAGGGTTTAGGGTTTAGGGTTTAGGGTTTAGGGTTTAGGGTTTAGGGTTTAGGGTTTAGGGTTTAGGGTTTAGGGTTTAGGGTTTAGGGTTTAGGGTTTAGGGTTTAGGGTTTAGGGTTTAGGGTTTAGGGTTTAGGGTTTAGGGTTTAGGGTTTAGGGTTTAGGGTTTAGGGTTTAGGGTTTAGGGTTTAGGGTTTAGGGTTTAGGGTTTAGGGTTTAGGGTTTAGGGTTTAGGGTTTAGGGTTTAGGGTTTAGGGTTTAGGGTTTAGGGTTTAGGGTTTAGGGTTTAGGGTTTAGGGTTTAGGGTTTAGGGTTTAGGGTTTAGGGTTTAGGGTTTAGGGTTTAGGGTTTAGGGTTTAGGGTTTAGGGTTTAGGGTTTAGGGTTTAGGGTTTAGGGTTTAGGGTTTAGGGTTTAGGGTTTAGGGTTTAGGGTTTAGGGTTTAGGGTTTAGGGTTTAGGGTTTAGGGTTTAGGGTTTAGGGTTTAGGGTTTAGGGTTTAGGGTTTAGGGTTTAGGGTTTAGGGTTTAGGGTTTAGGGTTTAGGGTTTAGGGTTTAGGGTTTAGGGTTTAGGGTTTAGGGTTTAGGGTTTAGGGTTTAGGGTTTAGGGTTTAGGGTTTAGGGTTTAGGGTTTAGGGTTTAGGGTTTAGGGTTTAGGGTTTAGGGTTTAGGGTTTAGGGTTTAGGGTTTAGGGTTTAGGGTTTAGGGTTTAGGGTTTAGGGTTTAGGGTTTAGGGTTTAGGGTTTAGGGTTTAGGGTTTAGGGTTTAGGGTTTAGGGTTTAGGGTTTAGGGTTTAGGGTTTAGGGTTTAGGGTTTAGGGTTTAGGGTTTAGGGTTTAGGGTTTAGGGTTTAGGGTTTAGGGTTTAGGGTTTAGGGTTTAGGGTTTAGGGTTTAGGGTTTAGGGTTTAGGGTTTAGGGTTTAGGGTTTAGGGTTTAGGGTTTAGGGTTTAGGGTTTAGGGTTTAGGGTTTAGGGTTTAGGGTTTAGGGTTTAGGGTTTAGGGTTTAGGGTTTAGGGTTTAGGGTTTAGGGTTTAGGGTTTAGGGTTTAGGGTTTAGGGTTTAGGGTTTAGGGTTTAGGGTTTAGGGTTTAGGGTTTAGGGTTTAGGGTTTAGGGTTTAGGGTTTAGGGTTTAGGGTTTAGGGTTTAGGGTTTAGGGTTTAGGGTTTAGGGTTTAGGGTTTAGGGTTTAGGGTTTAGGGTTTAGGGTTTAGGGTTTAGGGTTTAGGGTTTAGGGTTTAGGGTTTAGGGTTTAGGGTTTAGGGTTTAGGGTTTAGGGTTTAGGGTTTAGGGTTTAGGGTTTAGGGTTTAGGGTTTAGGGTTTAGGGTTTAGGGTTTAGGGTTTAGGGTTTAGGGTTTAGGGTTTAGGGTTTAGGGTTTAGGGTTTAGGGTTTAGGGTTTAGGGTTTAGGGTTTAGGGTTTAGGGTTTAGGGTTTAGGGTTTAGGGTTTAGGGTTTAGGGTTTAGGGTTTAGGGTTTAGGGTTTAGGGTTTAGGGTTTAGGGTTTAGGGTTTAGGGTTTAGGGTTTAGGGTTTAGGGTTTAGGGTTTAGGGTTTAGGGTTTAGGGTTTAGGGTTTAGGGTTTAGGGTTTAGGGTTTAGGGTTTAGGGTTTAGGGTTTAGGGTTTAGGGTTTAGGGTTTAGGGTTTAGGGTTTAGGGTTTAGGGTTTAGGGTTTAGGGTTTAGGGTTTAGGGTTTAGGGTTTAGGGTTTAGGGTTTAGGGTTTAGGGTTTAGGGTTTAGGGTTTAGGGTTTAGGGTTTAGGGTTTAGGGTTTAGGGTTTAGGGTTTAGGGTTTAGGGTTTAGGGTTTAGGGTTTAGGGTTTAGGGTTTAGGGTTTAGGGTTTAGGGTTTAGGGTTTAGGGTTTAGGGTTTAGGGTTTAGGGTTTAGGGTTTAGGGTTTAGGGTTTAGGGTTTAGGGTTTAGGGTTTAGGGTTTAGGGTTTAGGGTTTAGGGTTTAGGGTTTAGGGTTTAGGGTTTAGGGTTTAGGGTTTAGGGTTTAGGGTTTAGGGTTTAGGGTTTAGGGTTTAGGGTTTAGGGTTTAGGGTTTAGGGTTTAGGGTTTAGGGTTTAGGGTTTAGGGTTTAGGGTTTAGGGTTTAGGGTTTAGGGTTTAGGGTTTAGGGTTTAGGGTTTAGGGTTTAGGGTTTAGGGTTTAGGGTTTAGGGTTTAGGGTTTAGGGTTTAGGGTTTAGGGTTTAGGGTTTAGGGTTTAGGGTTTAGGGTTTAGGGTTTAGGGTTTAGGGTTTAGGGTTTAGGGTTTAGGGTTTAGGGTTTAGGGTTTAGGGTTTAGGGTTTAGGGTTTAGGGTTTAGGGTTTAGGGTTTAGGGTTTAGGGTTTAGGGTTTAGGGTTTAGGGTTTAGGGTTTAGGGTTTAGGGTTTAGGGTTTAGGGTTTAGGGTTTAGGGTTTAGGGTTTAGGGTTTAGGGTTTAGGGTTTAGGGTTTAGGGTTTAGGGTTTAGGGTTTAGGGTTTAGGGTTTAGGGTTTAGGGTTTAGGGTTTAGGGTTTAGGGTTTAGGGTTTAGGGTTTAGGGTTTAGGGTTTAGGGTTTAGGGTTTAGGGTTTAGGGTTTAGGGTTTAGGGTTTAGGGTTTAGGGTTTAGGGTTTAGGGTTTAGGGTTTAGGGTTTAGGGTTTAGGGTTTAGGGTTTAGGGTTTAGGGTTTAGGGTTTAGGGTTTAGGGTTTAGGGTTTAGGGTTTAGGGTTTAGGGTTTAGGGTTTAGGGTTTAGGGTTTAGGGTTTAGGGTTTAGGGTTTAGGGTTTAGGGTTTAGGGTTTAGGGTTTAGGGTTTAGGGTTTAGGGTTTAGGGTTTAGGGTTTAGGGTTTAGGGTTTAGGGTTTAGGGTTTAGGGTTTAGGGTTTAGGGTTTAGGGTTTAGGGTTTAGGGTTTAGGGTTTAGGGTTTAGGGTTTAGGGTTTAGGGTTTAGGGTTTAGGGTTTAGGGTTTAGGGTTTAGGGTTTAGGGTTTAGGGTTTAGGGTTTAGGGTTTAGGGTTTAGGGTTTAGGGTTTAGGGTTTAGGGTTTAGGGTTTAGGGTTTAGGGTTTAGGGTTTAGGGTTTAGGGTTTAGGGTTTAGGGTTTAGGGTTTAGGGTTTAGGGTTTAGGGTTTAGGGTTTAGGGTTTAGGGTTTAGGGTTTAGGGTTTAGGGTTTAGGGTTTAGGGTTTAGGGTTTAGGGTTTAGGGTTTAGGGTTTAGGGTTTAGGGTTTAGGGTTTAGGGTTTAGGGTTTAGGGTTTAGGGTTTAGGGTTTAGGGTTTAGGGTTTAGGGTTTAGGGTTTAGGGTTTAGGGTTTAGGGTTTAGGGTTTAGGGTTTAGGGTTTAGGGTTTAGGGTTTAGGGTTTAGGGTTTAGGGTTTAGGGTTTAGGGTTTAGGGTTTAGGGTTTAGGGTTTAGGGTTTAGGGTTTAGGGTTTAGGGTTTAGGGTTTAGGGTTTAGGGTTTAGGGTTTAGGGTTTAGGGTTTAGGGTTTAGGGTTTAGGGTTTAGGGTTTAGGGTTTAGGGTTTAGGGTTTAGGGTTTAGGGTTTAGGGTTTAGGGTTTAGGGTTTAGGGTTTAGGGTTTAGGGTTTAGGGTTTAGGGTTTAGGGTTTAGGGTTTAGGGTTTAGGGTTTAGGGTTTAGGGTTTAGGGTTTAGGGTTTAGGGTTTAGGGTTTAGGGTTTAGGGTTTAGGGTTTAGGGTTTAGGGTTTAGGGTTTAGGGTTTAGGGTTTAGGGTTTAGGGTTTAGGGTTTAGGGTTTAGGGTTTAGGGTTTAGGGTTTAGGGTTTAGGGTTTAGGGTTTAGGGTTTAGGGTTTAGGGTTTAGGGTTTAGGGTTTAGGGTTTAGGGTTTAGGGTTTAGGGTTTAGGGTTTAGGGTTTAGGGTTTAGGGTTTAGGGTTTAGGGTTTAGGGTTTAGGGTTTAGGGTTTAGGGTTTAGGGTTTAGGGTTTAGGGTTTAGGGTTTAGGGTTTAGGGTTTAGGGTTTAGGGTTTAGGGTTTAGGGTTTAGGGTTTAGGGTTTAGGGTTTAGGGTTTAGGGTTTAGGGTTTAGGGTTTAGGGTTTAGGGTTTAGGGTTTAGGGTTTAGGGTTTAGGGTTTAGGGTTTAGGGTTTAGGGTTATAGGGTTTAGGGTTTAGGGTATTAGGGTTTAGGGTTTAGGGTTTAGGGTTTAGGGTTTAGGGTTTAGGGTTTAGGGTTTAGGGTTTAGGGTTTAGGGTTTAGGGTTTAGGGTTTAGGGTTTAGGGTTT
>NC_143196.1:0-7500 GCF_051530095.1 Phoenix dactylifera
CCTAAACCCTAAACCCTAAACCCTAAACCCTAAACCCTAAACCCTAAACCCTAAACCCTAAACCCTAAACCCTAAACCCTAAACCCTAAACCCTAAACCCTAAACCCTAAACCCTAAACCCTAAACCCTAAACCCTAAACCCTAAACCCTAAACCCTAAACCCTAAACCCTAAACCCTAAACCCTAAACCCTAAACCCTAAACCCTAAACCCTAAACCCTAAACCCTAAACCCTAAACCCTAAACCCTAAACCCTAAACCCTAAACCCTAAACCCTAAACCCTAAACCCTAAACCCTAAACCCTAAACCCTAAACCCTAAACCCTAAACCCTAAACCCTAAACCCTAAACCCTAAACCCTAAACCCTAAACCCTAAACCCTAAACCCTAAACCCTAAACCCTAAACCCTAAACCCTAAACCCTAAACCCTAAACCCTAAACCCTAAACCCTAAACCCTAAACCCTAAACCCTAAACCCTAAACCCTAAACCCTAAACCCTAAACCCTAAACCCTAAACCCTAAACCCTAAACCCTAAACCCTAAACCCTAAACCCTAAACCCTAAACCCTAAACCCTAAACCCTAAACCCTAAACCCTAAACCCTAAACCCTAAACCCTAAACCCTAAACCCTAAACCCTAAACCCTAAACCCTAAACCCTAAACCCTAAACCCTAAACCCTAAACCCTAAACCCTAAACCCTAAACCCTAAACCCTAAACCCTAAACCCTAAACCCTAAACCCTAAACCCTAAACCCTAAACCCTAAACCCTAAACCCTAAACCCTAAACCCTAAACCCTAAACCCTAAACCCTAAACCCTAAACCCTAAACCCTAAACCCTAAACCCTAAACCCTAAACCCTAAACCCTAAACCCTAAACCCTAAACCCTAAACCCTAAACCCTAAACCCTAAACCCTAAACCCTAAACCCTAAACCCTAAACCCTAAACCCTAAACCCTAAACCCTAAACCCTAAACCCTAAACCCTAAACCCTAAACCCTAAACCCTAAACCCTAAACCCTAAACCCTAAACCCTAAACCCTAAACCCTAAACCCTAAACCCTAAACCCTAAACCCTAAACCCTAAACCCTAAACCCTAAACCCTAAACCCTAAACCCTAAACCCTAAACCCTAAACCCTAAACCCTAAACCCTAAACCCTAAACCCTAAACCCTAAACCCTAAACCCTAAACCCTAAACCCTAAACCCTAAACCCTAAACCCTAAACCCTAAACCCTAAACCCTAAACCCTAAACCCTAAACCCTAAACCCTAAACCCTAAACCCTAAACCCTAAACCCTAAACCCTAAACCCTAAACCCTAAACCCTAAACCCTAAACCCTAAACCCTAAACCCTAAACCCTAAACCCTAAACCCTAAACCCTAAACCCTAAACCCTAAACCCTAAACCCTAAACCCTAAACCCTAAACCCTAAACCCTAAACCCTAAACCCTAAACCCTAAACCCTAAACCCTAAACCCTAAACCCTAAACCCTAAACCCTAAACCCTAAACCCTAAACCCTAAACCCTAAACCCTAAACCCTAAACCCTAAACCCTAAACCCTAAACCCTAAACCCTAAACCCTAAACCCTAAACCCTAAACCCTAAACCCTAAACCCTAAACCCTAAACCCTAAACCCTAAACCCTAAACCCTAAACCCTAAACCCTAAACCCTAAACCCTAAACCCTAAACCCTAAACCCTAAACCCTAAACCCTAAACCCTAAACCCTAAACCCTAAACCCTAAACCCTAAACCCTAAACCCTAAACCCTAAACCCTAAACCCTAAACCCTAAACCCTAAACCCTAAACCCTAAACCCTAAACCCTAAACCCTAAACCCTAAACCCTAAACCCTAAACCCTAAACCCTAAACCCTAAACCCTAAACCCTAAACCCTAAACCCTAAACCCTAAACCCTAAACCCTAAACCCTAAACCCTAAACCCTAAACCCTAAACCCTAAACCCTAAACCCTAAACCCTAAACCCTAAACCCTAAACCCTAAACCCTAAACCCTAAACCCTAAACCCTAAACCCTAAACCCTAAACCCTAAACCCTAAACCCTAAACCCTAAACCCTAAACCCTAAACCCTAAACCCTAAACCCTAAACCCTAAACCCTAAACCCTAAACCCTAAACCCTAAACCCTAAACCCTAAACCCTAAACCCTAAACCCTAAACCCTAAACCCTAAACCCTAAACCCTAAACCCTAAACCCTAAACCCTAAACCCTAAACCCTAAACCCTAAACCCTAAACCCTAAACCCTAAACCCTAAACCCTAAACCCTAAACCCTAAACCCTAAACCCTAAACCCTAAACCCTAAACCCTAAACCCTAAACCCTAAACCCTAAACCCTAAACCCTAAACCCTAAACCCTAAACCCTAAACCCTAAACCCTAAACCCTAAACCCTAAACCCTAAACCCTAAACCCTAAACCCTAAACCCTAAACCCTAAACCCTAAACCCTAAACCCTAAACCCTAAACCCTAAACCCTAAACCCTAAACCCTAAACCCTAAACCCTAAACCCTAAACCCTATAACCCTAAACCCTAAACCCTAAACCCTAAACCCTAAACCCTAAACCCTAAACCCTAAACCCTAAACCCTAAACCCTAAACCCTAAACCCTAAACCCTAAACCCTAAACCCTAAACCCTAAACCCTAAACCCTAAACCCTAAACCCTAAACCCTAAACCCTAAACCCTAAACCCTAAACCCTAAACCCTAAACCCTAAACCCTAAACCCTAAACCCTAAACCCTAAACCCTAAACCCTAAACCCTAAACCCTAAACCCTAAACCCTAAACCCTAAACCCTAAACCCTAAACCCTAAACCCTAAACCCTAAACCCTAAACCCTAAACCCTAAACCCTAAACCCTAAACCCTAAACCCTAAACCCTAAACCCTAAACCCTAAACCCTAAACCCTAAACCCTAAACCCTAAACCCTAAACCCTAAACCCTAAACCCTAAACCCTAAACCCTAAACCCTAAACCCTAAACCCTAAACCCTAAACCCTAAACCCTAAACCCTAAACCCTAAACCCTAAACCCTAAACCCTAAACCCTAAACCCTAAACCCTAAACCCTAAACCCTAAACCCTAAACCCTAAACCCTAAACCCTAAACCCTAAACCCTAAACCCTAAACCCTAAACCCTAAACCCTAAACCCTAAACCCTAAACCCTAAACCCTAAACCCTAAACCCTAAACCCTAAACCCTAAACCCTAAACCCTAAACCCTAAACCCTAAACCCTAAACCCTAAACCCTAAACCCTAAACCCTAAACCCTAAACCCTAAACCCTAAACCCTAAACCCTAAACCCTAAACCCTAAACCCTAAACCCTAAACCCTAAACCCTAAACCCTAAACCCTAAACCCTAAACCCTAAACCCTAAACCCTAAACCCTAAACCCTAAACCCTAAACCCTAAACCCTAAACCCTAAACCCTAAACCCTAAACCCTAAACCCTAAACCCTAAACCCTAAACCCTAAACCCTAAACCCTAAACCCTAAACCCTAAACCCTAAACCCTAAACCCTAAACCCTAAACCCTAAACCCTAAACCCTAAACCCTAAACCCTAAACCCTAAACCCTAAACCCTAAACCCTAAACCCTAAACCCTAAACCCTAAACCCTAAACCCTAAACCCTAAACCCTAAACCCTAAACCCTAAACCCTAAACCCTAAACCCTAAACCCTAAACCCTAAACCCTAAACCCTAAACCCTAAACCCTAAACCCTAAACCCTAAACCCTAAACCCTAAACCCTAAACCCTAAACCCTAAACCCTAAACCCTAAACCCTAAACCCTAAACCCTAAACCCTAAACCCTAAACCCTAAACCCTAAACCCTAAACCCTAAACCCTAAACCCTAAACCCTAAACCCTAAACCCTAAACCCTAAACCCTAAACCCTAAACCCTAAACCCTAAACCCTAAACCCTAAACCCTAAACCCTAAACCCTAAACCCTAAACCCTAAACCCTAAACCCTAAACCCTAAACCCTAAACCCTAAACCCTAAACCCTAAACCCTAAACCCTAAACCCTAAACCCTAAACCCTAAACCCTAAACCCTAAACCCTAAACCCTAAACCCTAAACCCTAAACCCTAAACCCTAAACCCTAAACCCTAAACCCTAAACCCTAAACCCTAAACCCTAAACCCTAAACCCTAAACCCTAAACCCTAAACCCTAAACCCTAAACCCTAAACCCTAAACCCTAAACCCTAAACCCTAAACCCTAAACCCTAAACCCTAAACCCTAAACCCTAAACCCTAAACCCTAAACCCTAAACCCTAAACCCTAAACCCTAAACCCTAAACCCTAAACCCTAAACCCTAAACCCTAAACCCTAAACCCTAAACCCTAAACCCTAAACCCTAAACCCTAAACCCTAAACCCTAAACCCTAAACCCTAAACCCTAAACCCTAAACCCTAAACCCTAAACCCTAAACCCTAAACCCTAAACCCTAAACCCTAAACCCTAAACCCTAAACCCTAAACCCTAAACCCTAAACCCTAAACCCTAAACCCTAAACCCTAAACCCTAAACCCTAAACCCTAAACCCTAAACCCTAAACCCTAAACCCTAAACCCTAAACCCTAAACCCTAAACCCTAAACCCTAAACCCTAAACCCTAAACCCTAAACCCTAAACCCTAAACCCTAAACCCTAAACCCTAAACCCTAAACCCTAAACCCTAAACCCTAAACCCTAAACCCTAAACCCTAAACCCTAAACCCTAAACCCTAAACCCTAAACCCTAAACCCTAAACCCTAAACCCTAAACCCTAAACCCTAAACCCTAAACCCTAAACCCTAAACCCTAAACCCTAAACCCTAAACCCTAAACCCTAAACCCTAAACCCTAAACCCTAAACCCTAAACCCTAAACCCTAAACCCTAAACCCTAAACCCTAAACCCTAAACCCTAAACCCTAAACCCTAAACCCTAAACCCTAAACCCTAAACCCTAAACCCTAAACCCTAAACCCTAAACCCTAAACCCTAAACCCTAAACCCTAAACCCTAAACCCTAAACCCTAAACCCTAAACCCTAAACCCTAAACCCTAAACCCTAAACCCTAAACCCTAAACCCTAAACCCTAAACCCTAAACCCTAAACCCTAAACCCTAAACCCTAAACCCTAAACCCTAAACCCTAAACCCTAAACCCTAAACCCTAAACCCTAAACCCTAAACCCTAAACCCTAAACCCTAAACCCTAAACCCTAAACCCTAAACCCTAAACCCTAAACCCTAAACCCTAAACCCTAAACCCTAAACCCTAAACCCTAAACCCTAAACCCTAAACCCTAAACCCTAAACCCTAAACCCTAAACCCTAAACCCTAAACCCTAAACCCTAAACCCTAAACCCTAAACCCTAAACCCTAAACCCTAAACCCTAAACCCTAAACCCTAAACCCTAAACCCTAAACCCTAAACCCTAAACCCTAAACCCTAAACCCTAAACCCTAAACCCTAAACCCTAAACCCTAAACCCTAAACCCTAAACCCTAAACCCTAAACCCTAAACCCTAAACCCTAAACCCTAAACCCTAAACCCTAAACCCTAAACCCTAAACCCTAAACCCTAAACCCTAAACCCTAAACCCTAAACCCTAAACCCTAAACCCTAAACCCTAAACCCTAAACCCTAAACCCTAAACCCTAAACCCTAAACCCTAAACCCTAAACCCTAAACCCTAAACCCTAAACCCTAAACCCTAAACCCTAAACCCTAAACCCTAAACCCTAAACCCTAAACCCTAAACCCTAAACCCTAAACCCTAAACCCTAAACCCTAAACCCTAAACCCTAAACCCTAAACCCTAAACCCTAAACCCTAAACCCTAAACCCTAAACCCTAAACCCTAAACCCTAAACCCTAAACCCTAAACCCTAAACCCTAAACCCTAAACCCTAAACCCTAAACCCTAAACCCTAAACCCTAAACCCTAAACCCTAAACCCTAAACCCTAAACCCTAAACCCTAAACCCTAAACCCTAAACCCTAAACCCTAAACCCTAAACCCTAAACCCTAAACCCTAAACCCTAAACCCTAAACCCTAAACCCTAAACCCTAAACCCTAAACCCTAAACCCTAAACCCTAAACCCTAAACCCTAAACCCTAAACCCTAAACCCTAAACCCTAAACCCTAAACCCTAAACCCTAAACCCTAAACCCTAAACCCTAAACCCTAAACCCTAAACCCTAAACCCTAAACCCTAAACCCTAAACCCTAAACCCTAAACCCTAAACCCTAAACCCTAAACCCTAAACCCTAAACCCTAAACCCTAAACCCTAAACCCTAAACCCTAAACCCTAAACCCTAAACCCTAAACCCTAAACCCTAAACCCTAAACCCTAAACCCTAAACCCTAAACCCTAAACCCTAAACCCTAAACCCTAAACCCTAAACCCTAAACCCTAAACCCTAAACCCTAAACCCTAAACCCTAAACCCTAAACCCTAAACCCTAAACCCTAAACCCTAAACCCTAAACCCTAAACCCTAAACCCTAAACCCTAAACCCTAAACCCTAAACCCTAAACCCTAAACCCTAAACCCTAAACCCTAAACCCTAAACCCTAAACCCTAAACCCTAAACCCTAAACCCTAAACCCTAAACCCTAAACCCTAAACCCTAAACCCTAAACCCTAAACCCTAAACCCTAAACCCTAAACCCTAAACCCTAAACCCTAAACCCTAAACCCTAAACCCTAAACCCTAAACCCTAAACCCTAAACCCTAAACCCTAAACCCTAAACCCTAAACCCTAAACCCTAAACCCTAAACCCTAAACCCTAAACCCTAAACCCTAAACCCTAAACCCTAAACCCTAAACCCTAAACCCTAAACCCTAAACCCTAAACCCTAAACCCTAAACCCTAAACCCTAAACCCTAAACCCTAAACCCTAAACCCTAAACCCTAAACCCTAAACCCTAAACCCTAAACCCTAAACCCTAAACCCTAAACCCTAAACCCTAAACCCTAAACCCTAAACCCTAAACCCTAAACCCTAAACCCTAAACCCTAAACCCTAAACCCTAAACCCTAAACCCTAAACCCTAAACCCTAAACCCTAAACCCTAAACCCTAAACCCTAAACCCTAAACCCTAAACCCTAAACCCTAAACCCTAAACCCTAAACCCTAAACCCTAAACCCTAAACCCTAAACCCTAAACCCTAAACCCTAAACCCTAAACCCTAAACCCTAAACCCTAAACCCTAAACCCTAAACCCTAAACCCTAAACCCTAAACCCTAAACCCTAAACCCTAAACCCTAAACCCTAAACCCTAAACCCTAAACCCTAAACCCTAAACCCTAAACCCTAAACCCTAAACCCTAAACCCTAAACCCTAAACCCTAAACCCTAAACCCTAAACCCTAAACCCTAAACCCTAAACCCTAAACCCTAAACCCTAAACCCTAAACCCTAAACCCTAAACCCTAAACCC